>NW_025407990.1:0-149026 GCF_008403515.1 Naegleria fowleri | reverse complement strand
TGTGTGGAAGTGCATTGGCGTCACAGGGAACCATTCGAAAGTGGAACATGTTGAACATGGGATGAGAGGTTCTGAGTAGTGGTTCACCAACATACGCGGAAATTGTGAACTCCAACACTCTACTATTCAGAAACTAATGTTTCGACTGGATTCTCTTCGTTCACTCTTGACACCATGATATCCATGACTAACCAATAGAATGATATTCCAAAACACTTCTGAATTTCAAGTCCTTTGTTTTCATTTCTTACTGCAATATAGAACAAAGAGGCAACGTCCTTTTTAGAGAGATTTGTGGAAGAATTTGAAACCATTATTTTCATACTCTCCTTATGGTAGTACTTGGTGAATTGCATAACGATATCACTAATTTCCAATCGAAGTTTGTAATGATTTTTTCCACATTTAACTTCCAAATCTTTGGCGTTGAAAAATCCAGCAATTAATTCATCTTCAGAATCAATGTAGTACTGGAACATTAGTTTTCTCAAATCTCTCTTATAATTTTCATAATTTTTTGTCACATCTGCAAATTCCTTCAAAATATCTTGATCAAGATCAAAAAAGTCTTCGTTATAATCCACAAAAAGCTGTTTCAAAGGTTTGTATGTGACGAACAACTTGTCCAGTATTTCAAAATAGTGATCCAATGTGTCATAGCCATATTTCTCTAAGCCCAACTTCATCTTTTTTCTTTTTTGTTCTTCCCATTTAACTCGATCATAAATTTTCCCCAGAATATCGTCAGAATGATAAATTGTTTTACCGAAAACCTTTGGCATGTAATGAGGTCTACTGTTTGAAAGTAAATCCAGTGGTAATGCTTTTCTTACACCTGATTTGGCATAGTCAACTTGATAACTGTGGTACTTGGCTAAATCCAAGCAAACGGCGCTTTTAGCACCTTCTTTTTCTTGGTCATAATGTTCCAAATGCAAAAACGCTACCACTCCTAGGTTGTCATTGACAACATATTCCGTTAAAAACTCTCTAATTGCTTTGTAATCACATCCTCCATGCTTCTCTACAGGTGGTAAAGGTTCATAATCCATTGGAGGATATTCTTCAAAATCCAATAATTTTGGTTCCCAACACACATAGAATAAATCTCCATCCAAGTCACCTCCTGATAGTTTGTTTGGTTGAGATCTATTTCCTCTCTGTGAGAAAACGACAACATCCTTCAAGTGTGAAAGATATTTGATCTTTTCTGGGTCATTCACAGCCTTAAACTTGCGAATGTCACCTGGATGTAAACATGGATTTCTAGAAATTGCTACATCCCCAGTAACAATTCCTCCATTCTCGTAGCAACCTTCATCATAAATGCCGCAATTCGCTTGATCTAAAGGTGAGAGTTGAATGAACACTTCATCTTCTTCCAAGACGTTATAAAAGTCAACAACACTCATGAGTAGAGATGATTTGTCCACAATCAATCGCCCAGATTTGAGGTCAGAGAGTCTACTTTTCAGCATTCTACTGACGATTTTACAGAATAAGGGTTCCACTTGAAAGAAATAATGTATCGATGATCTGGCATTTTCTATCGAAGAGATATCTATTTCCTTATCAAGGTAATTGAGACCAATAATTTTCTTCAAATTATTTCCGATCGGATTATCATGAGCTTTTCTCAGCATTCGCTTCACATACTTCTTATTGTCAAATAAGTGGCGAATTTCATCTAATTGCTCCTCTAAACAATTATTTCAAACTCTTTTGAATTTTCTGTTGTAAATTTTTGCTGACTTTGCGAGAGTAGCAAATCCTTGTCTGTGAGTGTTTCAATTAAGGGATCTACTTGTACGAATCTTGTATCCTCCTAATCTAAATTGAAATGCACTTGGTACATATTGCTTTCCACAATAACCGATTTGAAACTTTTCAGCAAGTTCCAAAGCAAACTTTGGTGATATACTACCAATACCATCTGTAAAGATTTTGCCATTTCTAATAATATCTGGAACAACATCAAAATCCTTTTCAATGCCTTCATAGGTATGAGAGAAACATTGGCCAATTCTTGCTGCATATTTTGCCACCACTTTGATGTGAGAAAAATTACCAAGATCTGCAATAATAGATTTGGGAGAAAGGTTATCGATTGGAGAAACAAACCAAGCGCTGTGGGTCCTAAGTTGAGAGTTGCTGTAGGCCAACATTTCGTATAATCTATTGTGTACATAAAACCCTTTTTTAACGAAAAATTCTACTCGGTTGTGGAGGTTGACAAACTTTTCAGCACTCAATTTGGTCTGATCTTCGTCACAGAAGGTCACTCTTAAAAAGTAGTCCTCATACTTGTCTTTGTATTTCTTCAATACTCTGTTTCCACCTTCTACAGTTATGTCAAGAAATTTCACTCCTGTGGGGGTAATCATAATTTTTCTAATATTAAACATGTTGTTATTTTGATCAGAAAATTCAGGTTCAGTTTGTTTGAACTTGTGTTTCTCTACATTCTGTTTGAAAATATCCATAAAGCTGTTTGGGTAAATATCCTTGTCGTTGATAATGTCACGAAGAGCAGCATCGATCCACTCTAATGCATAATCTTCATTGACATACTGAATAATGGTGTCACGAATTTGTTCGAGCCTCACCATGCTGTTCAATAGACCTGGTACTTTTGTTGTCACACAAAACAATAAATACACAATATTGAAGGTTAGATCTTGTAAATGAAAATTCAAAACTCCGTCTTCTAAATAAACGTCCATCCCAACATATTGAATTTTTTCGTCTCTGTACAATATTGGATATGGGTAATGGTTACCCTCAATAAGGGATTTGATGTTCGTTGATGGTAATTGTATCACAATAGATCTTCCAAACTTAAAATTGTTCAACCATAAAGACGAGTAACTGTCTTTCTGTGAGAAAAAGGGTGCCGCCATTCTTGCTGTTGGAATTTCAACATTGAAAAACAAATGGAGTATCAATGAATAGAATCCATAAGTGCTTACCTTTGATTTTCTCATCTGGTTTTTTTCTGTACACAAATGGTGTGTTGACTAGCTCAATGGCCATTTCAGACTTGTATACGATCACTCTCTTAATATTACTTCTTCTAATATCCATCCAATATTCATGTTCAGAGGATGAAAATACAGCCTGCCATTTCATGTCACCATTTAACTTCCAAAATAGCTTTGAAAGAGAACGTTCTGGCATTATATAACCAGATATGTTGTCCTTTTTCACAATTCTAAAAGTGGTGTGCTTACTTTCTTCAAAATTACCAATCTCTGTGGCCATCCATTTCAAATCTATGGTTCCAAACTCCACAATTTCGTTGCTAGTGCTATTGTTCGTTGACGATGATGATGGTGAGGAAATGCTTGATATTGTTGATGATGACAAAGAGGAGATGCTGGACACCGTGCTCGGACTACTTGCTCTCGATATGGATGGAGATAAAGGAGTTCGTTGTTGTGATATCACATTGGAAGAAGAAGGCTTATTGTTCTTTGAAGTGCTTGTTTTTGGTTGAGAGTGTGTCGGAACAAATGCTTTGCTGCTACTTGCCATAGTATTGCCATTGCGTACGGTTGATGGCTGTGCTGAAACAGTGTTAGGTTTTGAAGCCTTGGTTTTTTGTCCCAATGCAGGGAAGTCTTTGTCCAAATCAAATTTTGTGTTGGTAGCCTCACCACCACCATTCGTCGTTGTTGAATGCCTTGTCGTTGTACTGAGGTGTGTAGGAAGGGGTAGATGATCATGGGCACGTTTTCCGTGTTCGGAATTAATTCTTCGTGCACGTTGATGCATCCGAGTATGGGATGCTCCCTCTTGTTTCAAGTGTTGTTCCTCGAGTTGATGGTTGGGAAGTAGGTTGTCTGCATGTCGATGTTTGAACATTTTATTTATAGGGTTAAGGAAAAAGAAGTATAGTGTTGAAACAATTCATTCAAATGAATACAAATATCACACAAATATTTGGGAGTGGTTTGGAGATGCTAATTCTGATGTGAAGTTTTGATTGTTGTTGATTTATACCAAACAAAAGATGTTGGCAGCATTTATGCACATTGTATTCACTTCCCATTCTCTTCCAAACAAGACCCAGCTCATCATTCTGCATAACGAGCTCTCTCTCTC
Organism: Naegleria fowleri; assembly: GCF_008403515.1. Taxonomy (NCBI): domain Eukaryota; phylum Heterolobosea; class Eutetramitea; order Acrasida; family Naegleriidae; genus Naegleria; species Naegleria fowleri. Next base: position 144,922 of record NW_025407990.1, on the reverse strand, counting down.
AGCCCTTAGTAAATTACCTGTATGAAAGATGTCTCTTAGTTCATATTTTTCAAAAGAAGAGACAAAGAAAGATCAACTCTTTTGACTGTAACTTCCCCTTTCAAGAGTTCCCTTAAAAAATATTCTTCAACCTTTCAATGAAGATTCGATTCTGTTTGTATGAATTTGTAGCTTCCTCTGAGGAAATTCATTTTAAGAAGACCCTTTTTGCTGCGTGTTATGATCTCTTCTGCAGGAGAGAATCCCACGGAACTGCAAGCAATCTTTTCAGCGATATATTCATACATACCCAGAGGAAAGGATCTTGCATATCGGAGAAGAAATGGAGCAACAACAGCACAATCACAACAAAGGACTGGATATGTATTTCGGAAACAGTGATCTGGGAAGATTTGGGAGAGAAACTCTTCATCATTGCCTCTTTTCATCGAAGGCAATTCAAATTGTATAGTTTAATATGTGCACAGTTATTAAGGCAACTCTCCATAATAGGAGGCTCCAATAACACCCACATTAATTGCAACGCCATTGACCCCTCTCAAGCAGACACTATTATTGATATTGATCTTCCTCGTTTCTATCCTCTCATGAATCGATATCATTCCTATACTCCCATCAATAGAGAGTTCTTTTCCAATTTTCATGCATGTTTCTTCGGAAATGAAAGAAAAAGCTTTCTACGGGAGAAAGAGCTCAACTATTTAAGCTCAAAACGAGTGGTCATTGATTTGGAGAAACGAATTCCTTGCGAAGCCTATCAAAAAGCAATCATGCAAGTCAAAACTGTATTGATGCCAAACGTTGATCCAATCTATGAAGATTTGATGCAGTACTTATATCGGGCAGCAGCCAGAAATCACGACAAAGCAATAACCTCTGGCGGTTCTAACCTCAGTCCCATATTTCACAAATCCGTCCTTGAATGCATTGCAGATTTGGAGAGCCCAGTCCAAATGTTTGGAGACACCTCTCAAGGAGCTTTTCGCAAGCATTTATCATGCATTTTGACAATGATCGAGAACGAAGACGATCATTACAAGGGGTGTGCTTCAAAGGCGAGAAAATATCTACCAACCCCAATTCCTCACTCTGATTTTTACTATCTCTCGCAAATATCTCACTTCATTGAAGAGCCAGAAAGGCTTCTCAATTTAACAATTCCAAAGAAAGCGATGTCAACTTATTATGAGGCTGGGTATGCTTGTTCTAAACTTGTTGCTAACATGGAAAATACGGATCGATTTTGCAATTACTGGATAGCATCGGAATTGAGGAGATGCATCAAAGTTATAGAGAATATGCTTAAAGCCTTAAGTCCTGAAACACTGAGCACGAAACAAATAGAGGCTATCAAGCGATTATTAAGCAGGATCGTTGACGGCAGAGATCAAGTGATTGGAGGCGGAGATGTTGTAATGATCAATGTCTTTCCGGAATCCAACTCATGGATAAGACGATTGAAATTTTGGAAACGTTAGGAGTGTATTTGGTTCGACGTGTCTTCTCACGAGCAATAAAGGATTATCTCATTAGCCAGCTGAGCGAGCCTGTCAGCTTTCGCTTGGGCAGAAAGAACACAAAAAAAGTTTGTAACCTTACGTCAGGTAGGTCGATCAATCTTTCCAACAAACTCTGCAAAAGAATCCTGATCTTCATCATCCGTCCTCTTCACCACTACTGATGATGTTATTCCCATAACTCCATTGGAACACCTATCAATGAATATATTGTATGGGTTGATCATCGCCAACTCTCGTTATTCATCATTACCACGAATACATGTACTATCAACCTATCATATATTATGATGATCCAACACACATGATGAATACAATTAACGTTAATTGGTTTTTGGATAACGTTCATTTCATCATCCATCCGATCGTGGTGTGGCTCGGCTGAATACATTCGAATCAAACAAAAAACATCAACGACTCCCTTCTTGTGTTGATTCTTCCACAACATTTTTCATCACTGATTCATCATCAATTACAGCCTCATCATCATCACCACCACAATTTATCAAAATGGTCAGAGATAGTTACTTACCAGCCGGAAGAGATGAAACCTATGGAAAGGCTCCTGAATCAGCCAAAGCAGCCATTGTTTCTCCTCTCTCTAAACTTACTCCAGAACAAACCAAATTAATGGGAGAACTCCGTAAAATTGCTGAAGGGTGGGGACTTGATGAGGAGCAAAAGGCTTTCATGGATGAGATGTGTTTATTCCGTTATCTTTCTGGTTTGCAATGGAATATGGAACAAGCCAGCAAACAATTGAAGGAAACTATGGAATGGAGAAAGACTTTCCGTCCACAAGATATCAGATTGAAGGATTTGGAACCAATTGCCAAGCAAGGATTTTTGTTCCATTACGGATACGACAAGGTGAGTGTGGTTTATCATATATATATATTAGATAGATTCATCATCATTCTGTGTGTGTACAATATGTGAATTTCATCTCATCCAAAATAACACACCACTCTGTGGTTAATATCTGCTTCTGAAACACATGACACTTTGCCGAAAATGTATCATGGGTGATTATAACTCTTTTCGCCGCGCATTGAACTTTTCAATCACAAAATCATAATCCATGGTGCCACAAAATCATGAATTTGTCATTTATTTCATGAATATGGTAGCAATGTCGTCCAGTCATTTATGTTTTGATGGGTATGTACAAAGATTGGTTGAGCAGCACAATGATCTAATGTGGCCATTTCTAGGCAAGGATACCGCTGAAAACACTGAGGAAAACAAAAAGATGAAGTTTAAACTTTTTGTCTATATGATGGAAAAATGTATCAAGAGAATGCCAGAAGGTGTTCACAACATTGTTTGGTTGGTTGACTTGAAGGATTCTTCACTCTCAATGTCATTGGTCAAGGAAATGAAGGATACGTAAGTTTCGATGAATCATATGACATTTCGGTAATTATTTTATTTGTCCATTTCTTCACATCAATTAGTTTCGTTCAATTGGGTAACTACTACACTGAAAGATTGGCTAGAACTCTTGTTCTCAATGCTGGTTGGACAATTTCTATGATTTGGAGTTTCGTAAGCAACTTCTTAGCGAAGGAAACTGTCGAAAAGTATGTCATGGTCAAAGGTAATGATAAGACCATTGCTGAAACATTTGAAAAGTATATTGAAAACGATTTATTGGTGAAAGGTTTCGGAAATGGTACTGCCGAATACAAGTATGATATTGCTCAACTCATTAAAGAAGAGATGGAAGATGAAGAGGAATTAAGAAAGAGAGAACAATAAGCATCATACTCCAATTTTGATATTCTGATAATCAATTTATTTATGTGACGACAGTGTAACAATACATTTGCGAGTTTTTGAAATTTTGAAACCCTCTTTTTATTGATTGACATGATGGTGATGATGGTGGTGTTGGTGATTCATTGGCAAGGGCTCTAAGGTGAGATGACCCTTAATTCCCTCTCGATCTAAAATAATTCCTGACAACCTAAATTCATTCACATTAAGATTCACACTTGGTGGTTCCAAACAAGCAAACGAATCACGACGATTATTTGGATAGATAATCTTGGAACGGAGAGCGGACTTGGTTTTTATCTTACTCTCCTGTTTCATATGATCGAATTGACACCAAGCCAAGAATATATGTTCCCCTCTACTCAACATGTTAAATGAAATGTAACTATCCATGGCATTTCCAACAATCTGAAAATGAGGAGCATGTTGTTGTTGAGAAGGACCTCCCTGATGAAGATGCGGGTCCATTCCATGATGATGATGGTGATGACACAATGCGGCTTCTCCTCTCAAATAAGTGTCACAATCAAAAGTTACATTATATTCTCTCACTGCATAAGAGTGTGCATGTTGCTGTTGCGATTGTTGTTGCATGGCATCTCTATTGCCGTCAGCACTACTACTGCCAGTACTACTACCACTACTACTAGTTGATAAATTCTGCTGATGGAGATTCCATCCTTCCTCTTCCCTATAAGATGGCAATCCTAAGGAATAATTCACAACCATTCTCCAATACTTGAATGCAGTCATTCTCGAAAACATTTTCACTTCATTCTCTACACTATACAATCTCTTATAATTAATATCATATAATTTACTTCCGAGAGTACTCAAATCAAAGACAGTCGTGGACCAATCAATATTTTCACTTGTGAATAAGCCACATCGTTCCTTGTTGTCACTCCAAACTCCATGAATAACCACACTCACAGGTGAATCATGCTTTTGTTGTTGATCCCATTTATCTTCAGTGGGTTGACTTAGAAACAAGTATTGAGGAAACACATGATTGAGTGGACACGAGGATGATGTCACTTGTTGAATTTCCTCATCTTCATCTTGCATGAGAAGATCATGATTGGAAGGACTCAACATTGAGGAAGAACTTTCATGCATATTGTTGGTGTTGTTGGTGGTGTTAGTAGCAGTCATGACAGCATCCTCATCTTCCATAAGGAAATCTGTATCATCGTCTCCTTCTTCGTCATCACGATCTGCTTCATGAAGAAGCCAATGAGGATGATGATGACGAGGTGTTGAGGCAAATAAGGGAATTCTTTTAAAAGATCCTCTCATCCTCATGGGTCGATTCAATGTTGTTGTTGTTGAGGTTGCAGTGGTGGTATTTGTGACAGAGGAAGGACATGAATGACTGCCACTACCACTCGATGATGAATCATTCCATAAAGGTGCAGCATGTTGTTGCTGTGATTGAAAATTTGTTGAAGGATAGGTTCGAATGTGCAACATGTTGTTGTGGCGGTGGTGGTGGTGGTCCAGGTGATGGTGGCTCGAAGGAAGGTTCGTGTGGTCATGATGATTCTGCTGAAGATGATTGAGATCATAAGTCTCCACCATTCGATGATTAATCTTTCTTCCAAACACATGAGCTCTCAAATCATTGCTCATCCACTCTTGAAACATGACAAAATAAACTCCCACTACCAATCCAAATACTCCATAGTATTCACGAGTTTCATCGTCATGGAGTGCACCCTTCTCTCGAGTGCGTCCTCTAAAAAACTCAACACCTGGTCCCACTTGTTGTCCAAAGAATTGTTCAATGCATCTCAATTGATCATGTTCCAATTTCACACTTTCAAACATGTCGATCAAATAATAATAGGTAATGTGATGAGAGTATTGATCGCGTTTGTAATTTCCAGAATTCAATAAACGTTGTTTGCTTAATTTCCCTTCCACGTAGAGAGTTCGATATAAATCTTTGAAACTCACACTGAGTTCATCGAGTGAGGGATAAATTCGATCTTGATGTGCGGTATTTAATGATGAAAAGTATCTTCGAGTCACTTCTGAATGGTAACACTTTTTCCAATAGATGGGATTGTTTTCGAAAAAGTCAAATTGGCTGTAAGGAAGAACCCTAAAGAATCGTTCTTTCCATATATGGTTTTCATCCACCAGTTTTTTCAAATAACTGGAAAGCAGAAAGAATTTTGAACACAATGTTTTTACATCCATATAGGGCGCAATGTGATATTGAATAATTTCATCTGGTAAGGGAATTTGTGAAGAATTGTGAAAGGTATGTTTACAACGTGTGAGATCGTGTGGAGTGTCAACACCACTCAAAGAAGATGAATTCAAAGTTTTCAAATGTGTTTGTTGTGAACAGAAGGAAGAGGTGGAAAGATCGGACTCTTCATCTTCTTCTCCACGAATAAGGGATGATTGTTTTAGAAATTCGTTCACTCGGGCCATGTTTGAGTGTGTGTGTGTGTGAGTGTATGAATGTGTCCGTTAACTACTAGTGTCGACGACGATTCAATCAGTATGATGGAATGTACGATGAAATAAATTCCTTCCGAATAGAGAGGTAAAAAATATAAAAAATGATCGAGAGTGGAGATCAAGGAGTGTGGAGAATGGTTTTTTCAATAGTGTTGAGGGTGTGTCATAAAGAATGAATATATATGGATATTGAGTTTAAAGTCTGGCTTTTCTAGATTTGGATAGTTTCCAAATACGATTTGCACAATTCCTAGAAAAAATAATTAACAGAAAAGGCAATGTCAAGAGAATGTTGCGAAAGCTAGAAAAGCTAACAACTCTTAGTATTAAAATATTGGTGAATGCAATTATCAATACCTTAATAATTTCTTTTGCAATTTCAACAAATTTTTGTAACGTGTGAAAAATTTGATGAAAAAAAAGAACATGGATGCATCACCAGCTATCAATCATGATTGCGACCATGAATCATCAAAGAGTTCATCATCCCCTCATTCTGAAAAATTAAATATTGAATCAGCAAGAACTAAAAATTCCGACTCGTCTTGTCCGAAAACTCTTTCAGCATTCCGATCCTATTCCATTTCAAATTCAAAACAATTTTTAAATTATTTTAGAAATGAATTTTGTAAACAATTCCCTCAAACGCCTTTCGTGAGCTTGGAGGCTCAGAAAATTTTCTATCATGAAATTATACATAATTTCCTTTCTGAGAAATTTCCCATTCCTTCCCAATTTATTTTAAATGTGATCAAGTATTATATTGAACTTATCGAAAGTGATGAGAGTGGTGCAAATCACGAAGGAATTTATGATCCATTAATTGAGGAATTTTCACAATTGATGATCCACCACAAGGAATCCGAATCCCACCAAACAAAAAAGGAATTTTTTTATGACTATCGAGTAGAAGAGAGTAGTTTTCGAGTCTATGATTTCTTAAAGACATGGATGAGTGAACATGAGGATCAACCGATTGTGGTTCGAATATGGCCACAATTTGTGAATGTTGGAATGTCTCTTTGGTCTGCTGGGTTTATGTTAATTGAATATATTTTGTCACATTTGGGTGAGTGTCACTGTTATGGATATGAATTTGGAATATTTCATTCATCCAAAATATTTAAATTGATGAAACTATTCATTTCAATGTCTGAAAATAGATGACTTTAAATACAAGAATATTACTGAGCTTGGAAGTGGAGTGGGATTACTTGGATTGATCCTCATGACTTGCATTGATAAGGAGCATCGTGGTGAAATTACTCTCACTGATTATTTGCCTTGTGTGTTGGAGAATTGTGCCTATTGCTTTTCTTTGAACAATATTCCTTACAAACTTTGCAATTTAGATGCATTCATGTACTTGCCCACCAACACCATGACTCCACATGATTCCAGAGACTTTGTTCGCTTGATGAAGTTAGATTGGTGCTCCTTCACACAGATTGAAATTCAGCAGTTAAAAGATACGGACATTTTGGTAGCGGCTGATGTGACCTATGACATTAGTGTGGTGGAGAGTCTTGCAGAAGTCACTCATGCATTATTTGAGCAAAATCACAATCTGACCATTCTCTTCGCCATTACAAAAAGAACTGAAAAAACATTTGAAAGGTTTGTGAAGGAAATGGACAAGCGAAACATGTGTTTGAGTAGAGAAATTGAAACCAATTTTCCATATATATTCCAGGTGAATGATAGAGAAACTGTCAAGCTCTATGAAATGAGAGGGGAAAACATCACCATCTAGAAGATTTAGCAACGAATGCGTTCAAAACCTTCCATCGGAGCTCTTGTCGTTCATCCTTGTACTCACGCTTGAATGTCATGAGAGTCGTTTCCAAGACAATATCAGTAATGAGCACAATAAAGTAAATAAACTGATAAGGACAGTTCCAGCCACAGTAAAACCAATGACCATAAAGTGATAGTGAGATATGGAAAGTAGAGGACCATCATCCCATGGATCTTTTGATTGGAGGAATTGTTCGATGGTTGTGTTAAATTCGACACTGTTAAACAAAGTTTTCTTTGCGTTGGACAAGTTATATTCATCCAAGCACTTATCATAAATAGATGTTCCATTTGTTTTGATAAAGTTGATCATCAAGTTCAAGCTGCACTTCGTTCTAAGGGTAATCAAATGACCAACGAATGGAAATAGAACAAAATAATGTGTTCCGTTGGATTGAATTGGAGATTCAGAAAATGTAGAAAGATTTGTTCCAATATAAAAATCCTTCCAATGTAAAGATCCATTCAAAGGAGAGATGGGATCTAAAGATCCTTGCATCATTAACAAAGGTCTGGTGAATGTGACAAATGGGTGGACATGGTAGTCCTCTGTTGCATTGATATTATACTTCTCTCTTGCTCTCTTTGCTCTCAGCATGTATAATGACATTCCAGTGATGAATTGATACTCTGCAAAATTGACCAAGTCACTTTCTAATTGTGTTTCATCAATTTGATGAAAATTCTTAATCATCTCATTACATCCAATATTACGCTCTAGAGCATAGTATGGAGCTTCTCTCTCATCATACTTTTTATGTATGATCGGCGAGTGCAATAATCTGTAATAAAAATTGTTGATAGTATTCACATCTAAAGCATTGCATCTTATCACTCTAAATATGAAAGGCATAATTAAATTCTGAAGATCACTATGATAAAATATGTAACTTAACATCACTCTTGTTGCTGAAGCATCCATGGATGAACATTTCTTTAGATTTAAAATATACAATCGTATTAGATAATTTTTGACAGGCGTTTTAACCTCACTTAATTCTTTAAATTTCTTGGAGCAAAATTCATTCGTGTCACACTCAGCAAGGTATTGATTTGCTACAGCATTATAGGTCATATCACTTGCAAGTAAATTCAATTTAGTAATTGGTGATATTAAGGAATCAAGAATGACCATATCTAAATATTTTCTTATAGGAGACCTTGATTGTACGAGTAACAGTTCTAGTCTCATCATTTCATGAATCAGGAGAGTGTTATATCCATATCCATAGTGAATCGAAGTGAATTCAGATCCATCTCCTTTATATCTTGATATGTTATTCATGTGGTGATATTTAGTGAGACCAACCACATAGAGAAGATCCAGTGCTATTTTCTTAGTTCGAAAATAGAATCCATATCTTTCAGGAAAGAAATCTTTTGTCATTCGATCTCGTGCGAGACATGACACAAGATTTTTGTCAGTTGAAAAAAGTTTCCTGAGATTTAACCTCCAGCTGGCATTGATAGAGAGGTTTTGACCCAGGGCTACCTCTAATATTAGGAATGAATACATCGTACTCTCGATTGAGTTGCTGAAACATGTCAACAGCAACTGTTTCAAACGACAAATCAACTGATTTGTCAAATTCAAAAAGAGGACAAACATGAAACCAAAATTGTCCCTTTCTCACAGAAGCATCTGCTGAAATTCTCTTCAATCTAATAGAAATTAGGGCCTCTTGAGAATTTGAAGGATTGGCGCCTTGCTGTTGTGTAGATGACGGCGAGAGTGTCCAATTTAATGGTACCTCAATGTAGGCACAGTCAAAATGGTTAATCGGCCTTGGAGAATTATTTTCATCCTGGTTATCGCCATCAATATCTTTGGAGCATTTCGTCCACATGATCGATTTGTCCTTGTTTAATTCAAAATAACGATTAAATTCAAAACAATTCACCCAAACTAACATGTCCAATATCAGATATAAAAGCAAGACGATCGTTATTGTGATCCCGATGGATCTTTTAAACATTTTTTGGAACCATATTGTTGATGAGAACTCTCAAGAGAATAGGATGATAATGTGCTTGAAGTAACTTGAAGGAATCAACTCCATCTACGAACAAGGAAAGATTAATTGTTTTAGCTATTTTCCAATTTTGATCAGCCAAATCAGAAGTGTTCGTATAATGAACCTGCAGAAATAATACCATTCATATCATGAGGAAAGAAGAAGAATTTGTTTGCTCTCCATCATCATTCATCTCTCATTGCAATGAATACCTTCTTCCCGAGAGCAAGAACAAGCGAGCTCTCGAGATTTCATCAAACGAAAGATCTAAAGGGGAATTTTTTCAAAAGGTTATTGTAAAGTCTCTGCATCGCCAAAAAAAATGCTCAACCAAAGCTACAGAATTAAGACCCTTCTCAACGCCCCAATCAAAAACTTAGGCGCATCTTTGACAGGACACAAGGCATGTGCTGGTGGTTTGTTGAACAAGACCATCTCTGCTTTTGATATTCAATCTTTTGATTTTGAATCTACATTCAAAGTTTTCAATTCCGTATCTAACACCACTTCCCGTCCAGAGCGTAAACTCCAACAAATCTTCTCGAATACATGCACACTAAACAAGTCATTCCGTCATAAGACATTCATGACTGGTAAGTTTCAGGAGAAGATAATCGCAAGTCCTCATAGTAATATCAATCAAAATTGGTTGTATTCCAAACTGATGCTCTCTAAACAACTGAATGATGATGACCCGAATTATCGTTCCTATTATTTTCTTTATGAATTCTCACCACCAACAAAACCAACAACATTTAAACATAATAATGGACATTCATATCATACGCACAATATTCTTTGTATTTGGATAAACTCTCTACCCAATTTTGACGGTTCTATGTGTATAACAATTAACAACAACAAATCTTAAACTCAACACACATTATCTGATACGGATTCCACTTTATACAGCCCAACCAGTGAGATACTACTCCACTTCGCAAATTGAAGGCGAAAAGACTTTGAAGAGAAATGAGCTTCCAGAAGCTGTTCAGAGACTTGTTGATAATGCTCCATCAACAGGATATCACGGAGACAACATCAACGAATACCTCAAGCAAGGAGATTACGACAAACGTCAATTCGCTTACTTTGTTGCTAACAGCAGTCGTTTCATTGTTGTTGCTGGTGTTCGTTTATTGGTTTTGAGATTCCTCTATTCTTGGTCAGCTGCTGCTGATGTGTTGGCCGTTGCCAAGATTGAAGTCGATGTTTCAAACGTACCAAAAGGAAAGACAATTACAGTCACATGGAGAGGTAAACCTGTCTTCATTAAGCACAGAACTGAGGACGAAATCAAGTCAATCAATTCAATGGATCTTTCTACTTTGAAGGACCCACAATCGGACGCTGAAAGAACAAAGGATGAGAATTGGTCTGTCTTGTTGGCCATTTGTACCCATCTGGGATGTGTTCCAGTTACTGATGCAGGTATCATGAATGCTTTCTTCTGTCCTTGCCATGGTTCTCACTACGACGCCTCAGGAAGAATTGTTAAGGGACCAGCTCCATTGAACTTGGAAGTTCCAAAGCATCAATTCATTAATGAAAGCACTATCCTTTTGGGTTAAATCCGAACACACACTAACACAAACCATTTTGGGAGTTATTAGGTTTTGTAACACTGAAGATGATGAATATAAATCAAAATTAATTTCTAATTTCTCATGAAGATGATTTATTGATTGGATTTCAATTCAAAAAAATGAAGCAACACTCGAGACATGCCTTGTCTCTCATGATTTCCACATCTCCAGTCGTGTTCAATCACAAGATGAATAATTATTCATCAAAGAGTCTCATTGTTCATAAGAATAACTCCAACACTTTATCGATCATCTCCAATAGACAATGCGAAAACAAGTATCATCAAAAACTCGGAATTGGAGAATATTTTTCAATTTTGCAATCATCTCTCAATAATCATCAATCCTCCTTGCTTTCCTCTTTTAATCATAATGATCATCAATGTTTTCATCATTGTTGTAATCACAACCTTTCTCAAACACGAATAAGAACGATTGTAAAACAGCCTTCTCAAAACAATTCATCAACAACAAATTCTTCCACTTCAACAACTTTTACACAACAACACGATACCAAAAAGAATGATTCATCCAATTGTGAACCCCAACTTTCGGATGACTATGGTCGAGAAACTGTATATGAAGAAATGCAAGAAGAATCAGATCATTACCATGCAAACAATGAATCTGATTCATTCAACACATTTGTTTCAAATTATTACAAAATTAATGAAAATGACATTCAAGAATTTCTCACTCGAAAAGGACTCGCTTTCAGAACCGTCATGAATGAAATTATCATCAAAGATTGTCCATTTTGTCATGACACAAAAGGAAAAATAACAAACTTGTGGAAGCTCTATATTCACAGACATACTGGTGCTTATTTTTGTCATCGATGTGGCTCCAAAGGATCATGGTTTGATTTCAAGACTAGTTTTCACAAAGATTCGATTATTTCCACCCTTCATTCCGAATCTTCGTCTTCTTTACGACAATTTCAGAACTCGAAACAAAATGGTATCTCTCCCACCACAAACACACAACAAAAACGTCGAGACAAACCCACGAAGAAAGAATTTGAGTTTTTTAGAAATAATTTTGATGGACCTGATTTTCCTGAAGCAGTTCAATATTTGGAAAAAGTTCGTGGTATTAAGAAGGAAGTTGCAAAACTGTATGGAGTTGGTTGTGGAATCTTTCCATTCATGAAGACTGTGAAACGAACTCTAAAAAATACTGACACTCATAATAATACGAGTAGTAATCACACAAAAGAAGAAACTCCTGATTTGGAAGAAGTTGAAACTTTGGAACGAGTGAATGAACTTTGTTTCACATTTCCAATGTATCGACCCACAAAAACCACCACTGAACCTTCTCTTTCTCGACACAAATTTAGATCCATTCAAGATAAGACATGCATGAGATTGGATCCTCCACAGACCAATCATTGGGGACTCTTTGGATGGCATCTCATTGAACAACAATTACAAAAAGAAGACAAGTCTCTCAGTAGTAGTAGTAGTAGTAGTAGTAGTAGTGGTAAAACATTGGCCAATGATGCACGCTTGGGAGGAAGAAAGGATCCCAAACATGAGAAACGAATCATTATTACAGAAGGAGAATTTGACGCCATGGCAGTCTATCAAAAAACAGGAATTACAGCCGTGTCTCTTCCCAATGGATGTCGATCATTGCCCATTGAGGTCATTCAATGGTTGGAACCTTTTGATAAGATTTATTTGTGGATGGATGATGATGTCCCAGGACAACAAGGTGCTGAAATGTTCTCCAAGAAACTCGGAGTTGGACGATGTTATATTGTTCATTCAAGTTATAGAGAGGAGGAAGATCTCGAGATGATGAATGATGGCTCTGAAGATGGTTTCGAGGCAAGTGCATTAAAGAAAAGAACGCAAAAGAAACCCAAAGATGCAAATGATGCACTTTTGGCAGGTTTAGATTTCCATCGATTACTCGAAGAGGCAGCTCCCATTCCACACGAACGCATTCTTTCCTTTGATTCTTTCAAACAACAAGTGTATCGAGAGTTTTTTGACAAGTCTGAACAAGTGAATGGTATTCAATCTCACTTTTTCCCAACCCTGAACAAAATTTTGAAAGGTTTCAGAAGAGGAGAATTGACCATTGTCACTGGAGCAACAGGTATTGGTAAGACCACTGTTCTTTCACAACTTTCACTGGATTACTGCAAATATGGAAATGTACCAACGTTGTGGGGATCCTTTGAGATTAGAAATCATCGATTGATTAAAAAGATGATGTGCCAATTAGCAGGAAAGGACTTGTCGATCAATCATGCGATGGAAAGAGAGTATAAAAAACAAGAAAAATTGCAATTACAAGTTTTAGAGCAAGAAATAGAAGAAGAAGAGGTGAGCATGTTTGATAATTTTGATAACCCTGATGGAGATCCTATGAGTTTAATGACCAACAATGAAGAGGCGCCTCTAGCACCTTTGAAAAAAAAGAAAGCAAAACCTCAAAAGTTAACAACCTCATATCCACCAAAACAATATTCACCTGAGGAACTTAAACGTGAATTTGAGCTGATCAGTGAACAATTCTCAGAACTACCCATGTATTTCCTTAATTTCTATGGGTCGACGGATATTGATGAATTATTGGATGCTATGGATTATGCAGTTTATGTGTATGATGTTGGACATATTGTGATTGATAATTTACAATTCATGATGTCCACCGCAGATGCAAACTCTTTCTCGAATAGATTTGAAATGCAAGACAGAGCGATTGAAAAGTTGAGAAAATTTGCAACAACCAAATCAGTGCATGTGACTCTTGTAGTCCATCCGAAGAAGATTGACGAGAAGGAACAATTGCAAATATCAAGCGTATTTGGAACTGCTAAGGCCACCCAAGAAGCTGACAATATTATCATGATTCAACGAAACAAGTATTACAAGTATTTACAAGTTAAAAAGAATCGATTTGACGGTACTCTTGGAATTATACCGTACAAATTTGAGAGACATCGAGGAGAACGAATTACAGAACTTTCAGAGAAGGAAATTGAACTAGTTGAGAATGGTCAGCTTGAGATTGACTATGAATAAATGGCTGTGGGTAATGACATGACTCAATTTATTCATAAGGTGGTGTATCGATGAACTTGAATTGACATGAGCTAATCATGATTCGAGTCATGCTTGCCTCTGGGGTAATGAATCCACTCATTTAACTATAAATGGCGGCTTGAGTCACTTCAGAAGGAGAGTAAGATGAACGAGAGTAACCAGGATCATTCACAGTGAAAGAATATCCGTCATAACCGGTTGCGAGAACCCAATGACCTCCGTTTCTAAGATTTTACAGCAATCAAATTTGATCAAAAGCAGACGATATGCACGAAACGAATCAAGTAATTTCAAACTTACCTGACATTCAAAAAGACGACATTATCATTGCAAATATTACTGACGATAGAACTGGTAGAGCTAACCTTTCCGTTGTAGCTGAGTCCGAATGGTCGAACGGATCCCCAAACAAAGAGATTACCAGAAAGGCCTCCATTACTTTTGAGCCAACTCAAGAATTGTCCTGGGTTAAATGAAGCCAAGCCTCTTCCGTCTAAGGCCATGGTCATGGAGGTTAAAAGGCATCCACTCTTGCAAATGGTGTCAGTGTAGATAATGTCGCTAGACCAGGATTGTCCGCATTGCTTGTAGAGAGGGTAATCATATCTTCAAATGCATATATATGCGTGTTGCCAAAACTTCCATCAACTTACTGTTGATAACATGCTCCGCCCTTGAGTTTCAAACTCTTAGCCTCGCTTTGCGAGATGAATAAGGCGATCACTACAACCACCGACAACAAATAAGGCACAATTTTGTTCATTTTTTTTGAATGAACTCTCAAACTCCGCGTTTACAAAAGTTGTCTTTTACTTTACATTCACTAATCTCTTAAATAAACTTTTCAACCTTCACTTGAATATTGCATCGAGGTTTTTGCTGTTGATTGTTGTTGAGAACATTCTTTGAATCATTGGTTCTCTTTTTCAAAGCTCTAATTCTAATTTTCTTATTAATAAATGCAGTATTGAGAGGTTGATACATGGTTGAGATGACATCTGTTTTACAATAGGCCACTAATGTTTCAATTAATTGATTTCCAAATTCTTGTTGTTGTTTCCTATTTGGTTTTTCAACAGTATAGATTGAAATTTTGAAATATAATTGCTCAATAAGGAAATGTGGAAATGGAAAAGTATAACACAACGCACAAATTAATTCATTTCTTGGAGACACTGATTTCATGTTCATACTCGATGAGAGAACTGTTGATTTCTCTTCAAAAATCATATCAAATAAATTACTACAAATAACCAAATGATTATTAGAAGTGTTAGAATTGAGTAAATTCGAGTTGGCAGTTGTTGTCGTGGTGGTAGTAGTGGTAGTAGTGGTTGTGGTGGTTGTGGTCGATGATGAATGACTCTCAGAATTACTACTCGAGCTCGGTGCCAACACAATCGATGAATGACTCGTCGTCAACGATGAATTTGAAGAATTCAACTGTGAAAGGACTACTTTACAAGATCTCACTCCATTTCGTTCATTACTACCACTCATACCACTACTGAATACAGAATCAATGGATGAATGCGATTGAACAAGAGATCCATTCACATCAAAGACATAGCTATCAAAAACATCATCTTGTGATGATGAACCATTATTCTGTTGAGATTCTTGTTGTTGATGACTCAATAATTCTACACGAACTCTCCAATTCGAACAAAATGGATTGGTGATGGTGGCAGAATCGGAGGCAATTTCAATGGGTAAAAATTGAAAACTTAGAATTCGTAACAGAACTCGACAATCGTACGTGTCGTGTGAATATCGGGATGAAAATTGACTGGACATGTCATCACCAGTACGTTCTTGTCGATTACTGCTGCTAGAACCACCACCACTGGCACTTGAAAAGGTAAAGAAATCATTCACATCGGTGGCAATGTCTGAGACACGACTGAAATTTGCAAGTTTTTTGATATTTGACATTTGAGGTGTGAAATTTTGAATTAATTATTTTAATTATTATAATGGACAAGGTGTGTTACCAGTTGGTAGTATAGTTGTACAAGATGGTGAGATGATAATTGAGAAGAGAGAAAAAGAGATCGAGCTATTTTTGAAGATGATTAGAGTTGTTTTATGATGACGATGGAAAGAGGTTCCGATCTTTTTTTTGTCTGTTCCAAAGCTTTCAAAGTGGAGAATGGTGATTGAAATGGTCGACAAGTGACTCGAGTGCCTTTTGAGGAAAAGGTTGTTGGTATTAGGAATAAAAGCAACCTCATTAAGATCACAACTCCATCCATATAAACAATCATCAAACTACTACTCTTCTCATAAAAGAATTGCATATCTACACCACTTGGACGAATGCAATAAAACCTGAATTTTAGCGTTTTGTTTGTTTTTTGCCTTTCATCGATTTGTTATCAACTCGCATAAAACATCACAAAACATGATAAAACAGAAGAAATCGTCATCAAAACGACGAAATCATCATAAAACAAGTAAAAAGCAAAATTTATCTTATAGGCATCACAAATTCGTTAACCAGACCAGCACACACAACCCACACCTTGTTATGTGCTTCTTTAGATTCGTCAATACTATGTGTGGAAGACCGGAATGGCAAAGAACAAATTTTCCACTTCTTAATGTGAGCAATGACATTTTCCACAACTATTCTAACACTAGCAAGACTATTATAATGGGTCACAAGCTGAGAAATAGAATGTGTCCATTTGGTGAAACAGCAATTAAGATGGTGAAAGTATGTAATCTTTTTTTTCCTGAATATAAACTTTGTTCCTGTCTTTTGTTTGAGGGAGTGAATACTTTTTGTTCTGTTCCGTCCATTACCACAGTCACGAACTTCTTAAAAAAATATCATGAGTGAAACATCAAATTCCAACTTGATAAGTGCTAATTGATTTACTACAATTTTCGTGATTTGCAACGTTTTATTCGTTTTACGCGTTTTTTGAATGCTCATTGACGTTCTATTGCATCGTCCCAACTTGTTGTTGTTCAAATTCTGAGACAATTTGTTGACACTTGGTGGAAAGATTTTGGAACTTTTCCATTGTCCATTCCGAACCTTCATTATTATTAGTGTTCACATTGTGAATGCATTCCACAAGTCCCTCATGAGTAGAAGTGAAAAATGTTTGAGGAATGGAATACGCTTCAGTGAGGAATTGAGTCAAATGAGAGTCTACTTTGGCAAAATTCAACAAAAATTCAGCACATTGTGTAGGTTGAATTTTGTTCACAATGAACATTAAAATGTAAGCAAGGTTAATTTCAGATCCAAGTTGATCGATCAAAGACTCAAATAATGAAGTAGAAATTTGTGATGGTGGTATACTTGTTGAAGAGGCTGTTGACGTTGTGGTAGATGGGTCTTGAGGTAATGCTGTTGTTGAGGAGGAAGAAATTAACATGGAGGTTAGGTCCAATAATATTTGCAAGACAGATCTCAAAATATTTCTGTACTGATTTCCAACATTCAACAAAATAGTTGTGAAATCTGAAAAATTGCTCAAAAATTGACAAAAAGTGTTTGAATACTTTTTCACGAAGGAGCTCAAGAAACAGAGCAAGTTGATGACAAAGAGATCTTGCTTCTCTTCGGATTGTGTAATATAAATAATTTCCCTACAAAATAGCTCCAATAAAAGTAAAAGTTGTTGTTCAACATTTGAAGGGATTTGGCCTGTACTATTCTCTAAAGACTTGTCAGAGGAGAGAGATTGGTTTTGAATAAAGTTGAATGCAGTTCTCCAAATCGATTTTCTTTCATCTGTGTTATTCACTTTTGTTTCCTCAAATTTAGCACACAGAGCAGAAAGTCTTTCAATAATTAACTCCAAAAATTGTTGATTGGTGATCACTGTAAAGTTATAGCCAGGATTTTCATTATACTTGTTCAAATAGACTGGACCAATCTTGTATCCGTATTCACTTTCGAGTATAAATGTATTGCTAAAGGACTGTACATCCAAGGAGTAATCTTCCAATCGTTTTGAAATGAAAAAGTGGTTGAATAATTGTTTCAAATGTTCATTCAAATATGCCGAAAGTAATTCTCTTGATTTTGCATTCCAAATAACCTCTGGATTAACATGATCTTCATCAAAGTAGCTGATGAAACCTTCTACATCTCCTTGCTGAAGGAATGTATGATAGAGTGGGAACAATGCTTGTTTCAATAAAGAATGGACATGTTCAATGGATAATTTCACAAAGAGAGAGAGTAAATGAGTCGCCTTCTTTCTTACGGCCATTTTGTCAAATTTTCCTCCAACAATAGATGCATATAAAAGTGTCACAAATAAACCATTATTCACAGAAAAAGTAGATCTATCGTTGGCATCAAGTTGCGTCTTGAAGAAATTAGCAATGAATTCCATAATATTCAATAAAAGAGCCTCTTGTCTTTGGACATGTTGAGTTTGCTTTGCATAGAAAATATATGTAAGATATTTGTGTAAACATCCCAATACCAATTTGTAGAAATCTCTTGTTTTTTGGGAACCAATCTTGGTGTAAAATTTGGCATAGAATTTGGTGATTCTCGAAAGAATTTGATAGGTCTGATCAAGAGCAACCAATATGTACTCTTCTTCCAACGAGAGGGTATCAAGATATCCAATGAATAAGTGATACAAATGAATCATAATTTGTTGGTATGACTCATTGAAGAATACTAATTGTTGTTCTTGTGTTTCTCTGGTTGGATCTGTAGAATCTTCACTGCAAATGATGAGATGCAAAAGTCGAATTTGGATGGATAGTGGTCTCAAACGATCTTTCATCACAGATTTCTGTTTGTATTCTTCCACCAAAAGTGCATGTAAACTAGAAATTAAACTTTGCACAAAGGTCGTTGAGTTCACAATAGTTTCATTCGTGTGTTCGAAAAATTCACCCAAGCTGCTGACATTACTATCTTTGAATGCTCTGTAAAGACGTTCTGTGTAAATATCAATCACTGGATTCAATAATGGTAAAACTCCTTCAAGTTTTAGACTGTTTGGCACAAAATTTTGAATTATTTGATTGACCATTTCATTGTCATTGGCATTCTTACATGCTTGAATGAGTGATTCTAAATCTCCTCGAATTTCCTTATTCCATACCAATAAATAATCTGAATGATCTGTTCGAATAAATTGATAAAAATCATCAAAGGTTTGAACGTATGGGAAGAGTAAAATGGCATTAGATCTTCTATTATTAATGCTGTTGATTTGCAACAAACAAGTGACAATGTTCTTTCCCAAAAATTTTTCTAAATTTCTCTCAAACAGCGAACTCAATTTTGACAATAACAAGTAGTGGATAATTTCAATACAAGTCAGACAAATCGTCTTCATGAATGAAATAGAGTCACTATCGTTGGATTCACTCACAGTGTTTTCAAAAGGTATTGCTCGATAAAACAATCCAAGATTTACCAATTGTAGAATCAGTTTAAACCTGTTATGAATTAATCTTGAGTGGTCCTTAAGTAGCACTGAATTCGAGTTCAACACTGGAGGTACATTTGCTGTTTCTAAATCAATTTGCTGATGTTTGGCATATTTTCTAATACAATGTATGGTTCTCAGAGTAATCTCTGGAAATTGTTGCATGTACGAAGGTTCAAGCAATGGAACAAAGTCGTCAAAGAAACTTGTTGGAACTAACTTTCGTTCTTCATCTTCTAAAGCCACAGGCATCAATACATCAGCAATGGCATCAAGTACTCTCAAACAATTGATCATTAATTGTTCATTGCCTCTGCAATGAGCTTCCTTAAGAATATTCGTGGATGTGAAATTCAATCCTCCCGATGTTATAAAGAGTAATTTGTTTCGGTGTGAAATCTCAGGTTCTGGTTCCAATTGACTAGCCAATAAATGTACCACAACGTTTAAGGAGTTAATTTTTTCTTCAATGTCTTGCATCTCGGTCAACAGAGTCGTGTATTTTCTAAACAAGCTGGAATAACCTTGATATTTTAAGAAATGGATGGAAGAAGATTGACTTGGTGTAAATTTGCCTAATGAGAATTGATAGAAGAGTTTTGTCTGAGCCTGAACGATTAAATTTGCGTTATTTCTATTTTGTTCTTGTTCAAGTGCATCAATGAGTTTGGAGAGAAATAGTTCTGGATCTACAATTTCATTGATGGATATATAAGTTTCCATATCATCACTTGGTACGCTGTTAACAAAGCCCTCCACAAAAATATCATAGACGGATAACTTGTCTTCAATGTCTAAATATTTCACTACAACTGGTTCTTCGTAAACATAAAGATAGTTTGTTGAGGGAGAGTTAGAAAATATCAATTTCGGTAACTTTAAGGGGTCCACTTGTTGCGTCTCTACAATTTGAGAACTCAAATTCAGTCTCTTTTCGTCAAATGCTTTGAATCGATTTTTCAAAGATTCACACAAAAGCGCTCTGTGGTTAGAATTCCAAAAGAGGAATGGTGAGTTATAATCTTTTTTAGAAACAGCAGAAATAAACGTATCTACATCTTTTTCCTTATCACTATTTAACAGTTTCAGCAATTGGCTTGGTAAGAAGTATCTGAGATATGAATAATATTCAGTGCATGCTTCTGAAACTGGTATCATGTGGAAACTCTTTAAGAACTTGGCAATAGTTGCAAGACATTTGGTACTGTGTTCTTCCATTGTAGCAATAATGATGAGCATGATTTCAAATATACCTGTTTTGTGTAAGTGTTGCCTCAAAGCTGACGAGTTATAGAGAGGAGATTCCACCAATGTATGTATCAAGAAAACTGTTTGCCAGATCAGCTCTAATTTTTCTGGTCGATTCGATCGTATGTTCAAATTCATCACCAGAACATTCACATAATGTAGATTGTTGACAATATCAACCATTCGTCTTGGTCTATGATTTAACAATTCTCCTAAAATATAGAGGAGCGATAGAATTCGTCGTACAGCTTCTACATCTGCATACGTCGTACTTGATGTGTGTACATAATTGTGATGTGCCACCAGTTGCTCTCTTACCATATGAAACATCAAGTTATGTAAGGTGTCTTCCTTATCGAGATCATCCATATAGGAGTGTATCTTTTTCTTATTGGACAGAATGGAAGATATTAACAATGTCGTATTATAAAAGTAGTCATCTTTGAAATGCTTCACAGAGAGTAATCGTGACAAGTAATTCATTCGGTGCATAGGAACATTCAAGATTGTTTGCTCGTTAACGTCTGTCTTATCAGAAGGAGTGAGTGGCACATGTTGTCCAAGTCTAATCATTTCATTAAGCTTGAATAGACATCCTAAAATTCTTGTCTTCATTTCTACATCATCATTATCAATGTTGGATAGTAAGAACATTTTTTCATAGAGCCCTTCAAAAGTGCCAACACTGAGCAAATTTTCAATATTGTCCTCACTATTGGAAGAAGCATACTCAAGAGCTCTTTCAATATAAATACCATTCGATTCAATTTCACTAGAAATTGCCTTGTATCTAATTCTGAGATCTTTAGACATGTTGAGAGCGGATGTCCATTGTAAATCATTTGAAATAGAAGCAAGTCTATCTTCGACAAGTAGAATTTCACTATCTAGCGCTTTTAAAAGCTCATCTCTCATTTGTTGATTCCATATCAGATCATACGATGAGGAATCATGTAACAAAATGTTGGCATCAAACGTTTGATTCGTATCCTGTTGCAAGTGCTTTTGTTGAGTAAGAAGTTGTTTCACTAGCTGAGATGGTAAAAGATTGTTGATCAAAATTTCACATGGATTATTGTATAACTTTCCACAATCAATATTACAACACACTCGCAAAAATTCCATACTAATAAGAGTTTGTTTTGTGTAGTGGTCTGAGCTTTGTTGTTGTGGAGACAGTAGTAACCCTCTCATTTGATGTAATAATGCACCGAATATTATAATACACTCTAAAATATTTTGTCTCCCTGTCATGGATGACTCATTGAGAAGAATAAATAGTAAATGAATTGCATTCATCCTAATGAGGAAAAAGACATCAACTTGATGCTCTTCTTGGTGAATTGATGTTAAAGGATAAACTTGACATAATAAAAGAACGGTTTGGCAAAATTTCTTTCTGTCCATAATGGTTGCCTCTTTCTCAAGCCTAAAAGTAGAACAAAAATGCTGTGAGACAAGTGAGTTTTCTTGATCTAAAATTGTTTTTAAGATGTCTAAGGTAATCAAAATGATGTGACAAGAGTGAGTTTTCAATGCAAGCTTTTTTGGATTCTTCGGTTTCTCTCCATGAAGATAAAACTCTAAAATTGTGTAAAACAGCTCAAATCTGATCGTAATTATTAACAAGAATGATAGGACATCAATAAAGTTTCGAAAATACTCACCCTCTTGATTTCAAAGAAAAATGTTGTTGAATTTCTAAAACAGATCCCAAAAAATCTTGCTTCTTTCGTTCACTGATTTTATCCTCTTCGGAATTAGTGCCAGTGTTAGGCGAAAGAAACATGGCCCTACTTCCTCCACCACTAATCAGCTCTTTCAAAAATTTGAGTACTGTTTCCAGAATTTTAGGATTAGCGATAAAGTAAAACGCAGGTTCAATATAATAGTTATAAACTAATTCCTTCTCTTGCGATTTATCTTTTTCGCTTTGTAATAAATTTAGTGCCAGTGATTGATAGAGAAATGGATTTGATAAAAAGTATGATGCTAATTCATAGATACAAATTATAATTTTTTCAATCTCCAAAACAAGCATGGATTGTTGAACCGTAAGCTGTTGTTGATGATGATGATGGTCTAATTCCGATGGTGCATCATTGATCACTCCATGATACACATTATAAATTAAATAGGACAAAATAAATCCCAAATGTTTGAGAACGAGAGCATCTATTTTTGTTTGAACAAAATGTTTAAATTGAGAATGATCAAACAACGGTAGAATAATATCTCTAATTACTTCCACTTGTTGTTCCCATGACGGACACGTTTGCTGTAGTGTTCCAGAATCAAAATGTAGGACTTTCCGGAGTGCTTGTTCAAACTCAGGTGGAAGATTCGAATAGGCTTGTCCCATTTTTTTGGCGTTTAATTACTTCGTCTCTGTTGACGTCAAGAGATCGACACTACTTGAAAATAGCTGATATCCAATTCCGCGAATTTAAGGTATTAAAAGTTACTGACAGAATTTATGACTCTTATCTTTTACTTGCAATAAAGTTTTTCACTTATGTGGAAGCTTCACTTTTAGTGCATACTACATTTCCACCTTGCAAAAATAAAGGAAGGATATTAATCTATTTCGATCAAAAACGTTCCTTAGACATCACTCTATTGTGATGGAGAAGGTAATTTACTTTTATGAGGAGGTTTGTTCATCATTTCAGAAATTGAGGGTAGCAAAACATCTTCGTTTTTTCGTCTCTTCACATTTGAGGACTTGGCATTGAAATATTCTTCTCCACTTCTCGACGATAAGGAAGTAGGAGTAAATTCAGCGCTAGGACAGGCATTCAATGGTTGTTCACTCGACCTTAATTGAGAATTTCCAAATTGATTTTCGAAATACGTATGATTCGAAGGCGATGCATTCAAATGATCTGCATCATTATTAATGTTCCTACTAAATGTTGTCTCTTGATAAAAGGAATCGCTATATCCTCTTTTTCTTTGCAATTGGTCGATTCCACTAATATCTAAACTATTGTTCGATGAATTAGAAGACGAAGGAAGATGATGTCTGCCAGATGTCAAAATATCAGAAAGTGGAGATTTAGACTTAGGTTGTCGAGAAAATGTAGAGTAAGCTGATGAGGTTGAACTTAACGTTATTGAAGTTGAGGAAGGAACATGTGATTCTTGTTTCCAAGATGGCAAAGATTTCTGAGAGGTTGAGGATTGACCATAAGTAGGAATCGCCATGTTGCTTGTATAAATTTGAGGAAGTGATGATGGAGGAGATGAACGAGAAGGAAGCGGAATTATGGTATTATTATTTACATTGTCGCCAGCATAGATAATCAATGATGAAGAATGACAAGTGGCAGATGCATTATTGTTGACGAAAGTAGGTTTTTCCAAATTTTGCATATTTGCATACTTTTCTTTCAAATGCTTTAATGCCGATACGGTGTTACCTCGAAGGGAAAGAGATGTTGATTCTGATGTTGTACTTGAAGAAGTTGCACCGGAGGGAAATGACACAATGGGTTGTTGATGACGATTCATTTCATGATCAAACCTGTGGGGATTTGATCGAGATTGAGTGAACTCTTTGTGAGAAGATTGCATCAATTGATTTGGAGTTGAAGTGGACATGTGGTAGAGAGGAGAGGAGAATGCTGAAGTGGTGTTGTTGGTGACCATGTGCATGTGGTTGGTGGTATGCTCTTCATGTTGTGGTGGTGAGGATGTGTTTGTGACCACCACATGGGATGCTGATGATGGATTGTAGTTGAATGTCACATGCGATGGTGCAGTCCCAGCAACAAGTGTAGTACTTGGCGGTGATCTTCTTTGGGGTGTGGTGACTGAATGTTGCTCGACATGTTGTTGGTGTGAATAGGAGCTTGAAGATGGAAAAGACCGAAGTGCTCCATAATTGTTGTCATGCACATGCATTGATTCTGCAATATACTGTTGCTGCTGTGGAGACATGTGATCTTCCTCTCTCGACGGCGGGCTACTTGTTGTTTTATACTGTTGTTGTGGCTGCTGATATGGTTGTTGTTGAAAGGATCCCGTGCTTGTCGACTGGGGTGTTGTATAAGAAGATGAGGAAGAAGGGTTCGTGCCAGTGCCAACAAAGAGATCACGATGTCGCTTCATCACTGTCTCCAACAAATTTGCATGTTTGATTATACACTCGTTCAAATTGATGCCTTCTCGTTGTATTTGTGAAAGAGCATGCACGAATGCTTCTTCACCATGGGGTGCATATTTGAGGAATTTATCTTTGAGGATTTTGTTGATGGCTCCTCGTCGAGACTGGTTCTTGTCATAGAGTTCTTTCAATAGAAAAAAGTACTATTAGGAAAAGTTCATGCAGAAGTTTAGTGTTGAGTGCCCAATTCGTTGAAAATGGGCCGGTGAAGTGGTTGTTATTGATGGTTGGGGAGATGTAACACGATTCAATGGTTGTTGTTGTTGTTAGGATGAACATGCATGGCATCACACACATGTATTAATTCACCTATACAAATCATTCTTTAGAATCATTAACACTTACTCTTTGATCCATCATTTCATTTTGGGGGTAGCTCTTTCGTATCTTGCATGTTTCGGCGTTACACTTTGTATTTTCGTGTCGCGTTATTGGTGAGAGATGGGTTGGTGGTTGGTTGAAAGTTATTAATATCAAACATTTGCACAATTTTGAAATGGTGTTGGATATTAGTCCGAGTCAAAGACCATCACACACATGTAAGCACCAACGAAATAAACCAAATTACAAACCTTTAAATGCGTCAAATAATGATAGGGACATGTAGTGGGCATGGTACTAGAGTTTTGTTTCAAAATTCAATTCACAATCTTTGTCTAAATTCATCACCGTTCGATTGTGGTGAGAGTGTTTTTAACCAGCTAGCTTGAATGCAAGAATGACTCGGTGCAAATTCTCAGAGCAAGCAATAAACGAGAGAGAGTGAGAAGGTCCAATTGATTTCAATTTCTTCGAAAGTGAAACGCTGGTTGACTCGAGGAGGCCGTGGTTTGTTATTTTGCCACACTACCACCACGCGAGAATCAGAACGATCTTGGTTGTTGTTACGGGGAGAAATGTGCGGAAATGTCTTCCTTCGTACTCAAAAGGAGAAGGCGAAAGAAAGCAAAAGATTACGATTTCGTCCAAGGTGTTTCGTCAACAAGATATGAGTTGCCACCACGAATAATAATGGAAGAGCAAGTGGTGGAGTGTTGACGGTGGTGATGACAGGTATGTTTTGATGTCCCTTCACGTTATACACAACGACGGTTCAAGGGTTCTGAAGTGAGCGTTTTTTTGAGAAATGTTTGGATATTCTGACTCCCATTCAAGGTCTCTCTCGGACCATGTTGTGTGATGACGAATGACAGATCGTTGTTGTTTTGCGGCTGCCGTCTTGTTGTGGTTTGACAGCTGTGTTTCCTTAATATTACAAAGATAGTAACATCCTTCGCCATCTTAGGGTCTGAGTTTTCGCATGCACTTTTTGATGCATCACTTTTAAATGAATCACAGGAGATAATTGTGGTTTGGTCTGACCAACGGTGTGTGATTATGACAACGAGGGAGATGTTTGCATCTTTCAACGTTGATGCAAGCAAAAACAAGCGTTCTCGGTGCTTTCCCAGTCATGGCAGCACGAATAGAGGGAATTGATCAAACTCAGTCCCGAGAAAGGATAAATGAACACCCGTTCGACACATCTCTAATATTCATTGTGAATGGATGGTAGACCCACCGTATTGAAAAAGAGTGCGAAAAGGCATCAGAGGTAGTTATTAGTGCCACTAAGGATGTGGCAGATCGATAACATCATCCAAATCTCTATATCGAGTGCGACTGGGTCTAATTTTGAAAGCAACAGTGCCATTCAACGCAAATGTAGTGGATTAGTCCTAATTGAAACTCGTTGATGAGTGATGAGTTGCTTCGGTTCACAGTTGGTCCATTCTTCCATCCTTACGGCCCGAGCACAAAGGTCAAGCATCATTCTTCCATCCGCACAACACTGGAAGCAATTAACTTCATTCCTTGCATGTACAACAAGAATGTCAGATAATATGGGGCCGTCAACAAATGCAAGATCTTGAAGATGAATATCGTAAACGACAATTATCCAAATGTACTGCTTCTCAAAGGATCTCTTTCAATGAA
The DNA here is from genome assembly GCF_008403515.1 of Naegleria fowleri. Classification (NCBI taxonomy): domain Eukaryota; phylum Heterolobosea; class Eutetramitea; order Acrasida; family Naegleriidae; genus Naegleria; species Naegleria fowleri. The sequence goes on along the minus strand of NW_025407990.1, from coordinate 117,878 downwards.
TACATATGGACGAATAAATTGTGTTCCTCAAACTAACAACGCACGCTGTTATTCAGTTATTTCAATACAAACAATGAAATTTCTTGTCCATTCTTATGATGTCGATCCGCTCTACTTTTTTACAAAATTCACAACTTGTTGGGCCAATGCTGTTGAGGTCAATATCGAATAATGATTATACTGAGCGAGAGCTACAACCTTACTCTTATTGGAATATCCTTCAATAAGATCTCGCATAAAATCCGTTTGAGAGAGTTCATTCTTGGGATCAAAGAATGGTTGAATACCCTTTCTTCCCAGATTGGCTTCAGTGTTGGCATCATGATTCACATCCACCACAAGTACATCAATGGCAGAAGTATTAATCGGTGCAGCCACAGCTGGAGTATTGCTGTTAGTATTGCTTCTGTTCAAGTCTTCTGCATGGTTAGTATCTTCTACCTGCTGCGACACTTCATGTTCGCTGTCTGTAATGGATTCGGCTATTTTTCTTGCTCCATTCAACTGTACACAAGATCTCTTAAATAAAGTAGTTTCATTTCTGATGGTTTTCCATAAATTGTCATTTCTCAAGTGATAATGCATACGCTTTGTCACTTCTTCTCTTGATAGCAAATGTGTATCATCATAGTCCGTGTGAGGAACTCTTCCGTTATATTTGACTGTCCATTCAGGATTGGCTATTTCAGGTGAAATGGATTCAACAAATGGATCTATAAATTCTCTCTCGAGTGAGTAATTTGGAATGAATTTGAAGAACCATTCCATAAAACCATGATATGCGAATAGTCTATTGTACAGACCTCTTGCCTTCCAGTCAACCAAGTAATCAACATAAAACAGAGAGTATTGAATAAATCTTTCATGCAGAGGAGAAATCAGTATACTTTTAGAGATGTTCACTTTTCCATTGTATTCTGTTTGTAACAAATTGCCAAATTTGAAAAGATACATTCGAGCTAGCATGCCACCAAATCCATGACCTACAAGAGTGATTGAAACCTTTTCATCGTTTTGAATAATATTGTTCTTTAACACACTCTCCACTAAATTGTGCAATTCAATGCTCATGTTATGTAAATGTCGAGGTCCCTTAACGATATCACTATATCCATAACCATATCGATCATACCTCAAGGCATATACTTTAGATGATTCCAATTCCTTGCTATGCAATAAATGATATTCTAAATTTTGAAAAACTTCTCTAGTTTCAGCAATATCGGGAATGAAAATGACCAACTGTTTTTCATCATGATGAGAGTGGTTTTCTTTGTTTTCTGATGTGTTCTGAATTTTTGATTCCGAAGATGATGTAGGTGAGTCTTTCTTGTTTGCATCTTCATTCGAGTGTAAAGTGTAGAATAATTTCAATTCCTTGCTGGAGTCATTCATTTCAGGAGGTGCCTCCATGTACAACCCACTTTTTGGCTTTGGGGCATTACGAACTGGATCCCAATGTTCATATCGGATGTTATGAGCAAAAGTAAAGAAGTTAATACCAACAAAAGATAGAGCAGTCGTATACACAAGAGTCTTTGCAAAGAATTTGCCTGAAAAGAGTCGTTTCATTGTTTTACGATGAACGAGAAAGTCTTGATAGCGAGAACAAAATTGATTATTTTTTTATCGAATTTATTTCTTTTTTAATTCCTCATCTATGAAATTTCATAGTATTGAAATATAATTATTTCAAAAGTAGTTGTTCCAGTAATCATATTATTCATGGTAATTATTACGAATGTGTGATGGTGGTGGGTAATATTCCGATTAATCAATGAAATACGAATTTTCAGTTTAATCCAAACAGAAATCATGACGATGTTTCACTTACTCTTTGATGTGGTGGCTGTCATGACCAAATTATTTAATCTTTCTAAATGTTGCAAATCCGAAGCTTGATCAGTCTTATATTTAAGAACAAATGTATCATTGGTAGTTTTCAAATTCATTCTTCCTTTCTTGTTACTAAATTTCATAACATATCGGGTATTGTTCGGAAATTGTTTAAACAGAGATTCCGTTTTTTCAATAAACTCTTCCATCGATTGGCATGTATATGAATTTGAATGTTTTGATGATGAGGTTGTGGATGCGCTCATTTTTTGATCGTTCCGTTGTGCCTGCTAGGAAGTCAGTGCCTGCTAGGAAGTCACTACGTATCTTACGTTCGGCTTGTAAATAATGTACATAAAACCATCGAACAACGTTTATCATCGAATAAACCCATCCCTGAATTTTTTGATCGTTCCGTTCAATCATAACCTCCAACAACAATTCCCTCAAAAAAATTCAAAAGATTTCATCATCATCATCATCATCGACATCACCAAGAAACAACACAATTAACAAATGGGATACCGAAAACTATTCTTGAAAGAATACGTGGAAACTAAAGATTCCGATCAAACATTAGTGAGAGATTATAAGAGGCTTGTATTGATGCTGGTACGGCAACTCAATGCCGAAAATATTTCTAATTTATCTACGGTTGCTGCACCTGGTGATATTCAAAATGTTTCAGGCTCGGATCCAGTTTATCATATTGAAATTAATGAATATAATCCGAATACGACATCTACACCTGAAACTCCAGCAGTTTATACAGGTACTTCCAAATTGCATAGTGTTCGCTTTTCATCGGAAGATGTCATTCAAGATCAAACAAATCTTTTGAATTATGAATATAATTGTTTCAAATATCTCAACAAGAATGAAGAAGAGGATCAAAATGAAACTCATCCTCAAAGTACTGTTTTTAATCTAGTTCCTCCTTCTCTCAGTTTACAATCTATTGACAAGTTGTACTTTATACTGAATAACCAAACGTTGGTAACCAATAGTAATTTTAAAGAATTAGTTTGTGAAAAATTGAAAAGGTATATCAAGTCCAGTAAGGTTGTCATTCATGGAGAGATTTTGAAATATGGTGACTTTATTATTCGAATTGGAGTCATTACTCAGAATGTAAAAAGAAGAGGAATTTTGATTGATATTGAATTTGCTCCCTGTGGATATTGTTACCTTTCAGAGAATGTAATCAAAGAATTCATGTCTACATTTATTGACATAGATCCAAATTCTACAACCACTCTTAAATTTAAGATAGCGGATTTATATTCTCAAAACTTTGATTATTCAGATTTTAATCTAAGCACAACCTATTATTCTTTGTCTCATCATTCAGTTCAACTGGTGAGATTGCTAGCTGAATGTGGAATTTTGAAATTAACAGCTGAAATACAAGCAACACAATAATTTTCTCACTTATTCCAAATTTTCATTTGTACCACTCGTGGATGCTGGAGAAATGTCGAAAATGAAATTCTCAGCTTGTGCTTTCTTGGGTGATGATCCATGTTGTTGTTGTTGTTGTTGTTGTTGCTGACCATTTAACACAAAGAAATACAGAGGCACTGGTTGTGCAGAGGATCGAATGAAATCTGAACTTGATGCATGAGCTCCACATCTAGCTTTTCTGTTATTGATTTTGCTGGGAGAATCAAACACTTCTACTTCTGTTTTTTCTGTTTGTTGCTTTTCTGACGGATTCAGTGAAAAGTCACATGTTTGCAATTGTACGACTGAGCTATCGCCAGAATGATTGGATTCAGTTCTGTGGAAACATCCTGACGAGCTGCTCTCCGTTCCGTGTTGATGATGTGGTGGCACTTGTTGTTGTGGAATAGTATTTCGTTGATCGTTCTGTGGTTGTTGTTTGTCTTGTTGAAGAGTTTGTTCATTTGCGAAATTCAATGTTTCATTTGCTTCGATCATACTTGTATAATTATTATTGGGTTGTATGTGATTGGATCGTCCCTTACACATGGTGAGAAGTTCCTTAATAGCAGAAAAAATTCCTCTCGTAGAATTTCGATCACCGTCCACCGTGCTGATACCATTGCGTTTCACGGAGGCAGGAGCACTTTTAATCTTTCGCCTCTTTTCTTTACTCGTTGGAGATCTTGGTTTGGTCGTGTTGTGATTCGTGTTCTCATTGTTATTTGAGGTCATGGTTGTAGAATTGTAATTGCTGGCCACAACTTTTTCATTGATTCTCGCACTGATATCATTGGACAAGGTTGTATTCAAGATGGAGGTGTGTTGATATGTGGAAGAGGATGTCACGACATTGTTTTGAGATTTTTGTTTCTGATAGGCCAAAAGTTTTGGAGGATTGAGCTTGGAGGAAGGAGAAGAATGGGGTGAATTTCTATTCAGAAAAGTCGATTGATTTGAGAAGGTCGTTGTGGAAGTGATGGGTTGTTGAGGAATCCATGAAAAGCTATCATCACTCTCATCTAAGAGTATCCTAGGTTGTGGTTTTTGAGAGGTAGATCTTTCCTCGGAGGTTGTAGTTTCAATATTTGCCAAAGCTTTTTTGTGTTGAATGGGCGTCGATGAAAGGCTTGTATTCAAAGAGAGGGATGGATTGAGACTGGAAATGGTAGTTGGAGGAAGAGAGTCATTATTTTGATTGGTTGTCATGATGATGATGGGATGTTGAAGAAGAAGACCTAGTGAGTGATTGAAGTGATCGCTTGTATGATGATGCGACAAGTCAACACTTGAAAATTGTATTCAGAGGAATATATTGTTGTAACAAAATTACTATTATTATTATTAGGGACTACAATTGAGCGGTAATTAAAGAGAGAATATATTCTTTTTTTTGTTGTTGGCAAGGGAGGGCACCCATGATTTGTTTTGACCACCATTGACAAGTGACAGCATATCTTACACGCGTTGAGAGATCTGTAGAGAATGGCGGTTCCTCTTATGACTATTTAGCCACATGCAAACATGTCTTTAGTATTATTTAGTGCTTTGACACATAGACATCACCAGTGATGATGGCCATTCTCAAAGTGGTGATAATGATCACTATAAAAGAATTTCCTTCAGATACTGTTATTCCAAAACAGAATTGTTCATCATTACCACATGATGATGGAGCTTCTATTTTTACACATAAAGTCTACATTCAACGAGATCTTAATTGTTCTGATCCTCCTTATCATCGTAGGATTATAATATCGATCAATTTCGATTCTTCAAAAGCTCTCAATAAACGTTCTTTCATTCGTTTCTCAGCTTCATATTTGACTTGACCAAATGAAAAGAGAATGGCAGAACAGTATTGACCTGCAGAAAGTAAACGCAATGGTAGAGGATTCGTAATGTTCAGAGGTCTACAATTTGAAATTCCATAATTGGTTTCATCCTCATCAGAGAATCCACTGTTGTGTATGAATCCAATCATTCATGTATGATTAGATTTCAATATTATTATTTTGATATTAAATTGATTGTCATCATTGTAGTATATTTCAATATGATTTTGACAATTTCACATAGCAATAACAACTCACCATTGAAAGCAGTCATTACTACCACATGCAATAATTTGTTTGTGATTCACCACAAACAGGGCATGATAATATCCACAAGTGATTTGAGTAATTCCATCTAATTTAAATTCATAGAAAGCTCCAAAATATTTAATTGTATCTGATGGAGGTGAAGGTAATTTTCCGCATCCATAGACCTTTCCTTGACGTGTAAGAAACATTGAGAAATCATAACCGAGAGAAATGTCCACAATATCATGTTTGAATGTACAAAATTCATTCTCGGTGATGGAAAAGACATTGGAATTATGACCTAATCCGAGCTGTCCTAATTCATTCCATCCACAAACGTAGAGCTTTATATCCGTTCGTTTGTTCACTAAAAACATGACATGACTATATCCTGTATATATTCCATCAATGATACTGGAATTGAAAAATGTAATCTTTTTTGGGCTTTGTCGATCCGATTTCACCTGACTACACAATTCACCTCGATAATTCCATCCAAAGGTGATTAAATTTTCTCGATTTGTTTTGCAGATCGTTCCTTGTCCCAAAGCATAAATACTTGTAATGAACTCATCTTCATCCATCAAGTGTGACAATGGTACTTGAAAACATTTGATATTATACAATCGTTTAAAAGTATTGGTAATGATCGCATCTTCATTGTCCATCATTTGTTCATTACTAATTCCAATTCTACCATTGGAGGTATTACCAAAACCATATAATTCGTGTTGTTTGGTGAGAAATAAACAATGAGAAAATCCAACGGCAACATCAATAACATTATTTCTCAATAGACAAATATCATGGCTCGGAACATCAATGGAAGCCTTGTTATGATGTTCCAATGTTGATGATGATGATGATGACTTGCTATGCATTTTATAGTCATGAAGAGTGAGGAGTAAATTATTTTGATGAGTGAGAATGGCCATTCGATTTCCTCCCTGATGGATGGTTTTAATTCCTTCCTGAAGGTACGGAAAGGCTTTTGCATTGGATTTAAAATCGAGAAGAGTCGGAAGACATTTACTCGATCGGTTGGATAAGGCGAGTTGCTCCACATCATTTCTTCCAAAAACAATGATTTGATCCTCCATGATGATGATGAAGGTGGTGGTTTTGTATTCGGTTGGAGAGAGTTGTTGTTCGGAGGGATCAATAATTTTTTTTAGAAAGTGTCACTTGCACGATTGCCCCATTGTTCATGACATGCTAATTCGTGTCAAACAAAAACTGATCAATAGTCTTGTTAGTTAATATTGAGAATATTCTCTTGTGTTCTTTCAGGTCGAGCTACTCGAGTTTTCAAAGGTGAAAGGTTTTTCATCAAGTCTGCCAATGTTGAATGATTGTTCAATGATGATGAGGGTGATAACGTTAATGGGCTTGACACATATTGACCTCTAAGCTTTGAAATGGAATATTGAGAAAGATCAACGTGATGATTTTTTGAAAATCGTGTCATTGATGGCTCTTCTGTATGTGGTGTTTGAAAGTTTGACAGATTCATTACAACCTGGGACACTCCTCGACGATCCTTACTCAACACATCGATTGGTTCATCATTCTCAACAGGTTGAGGTGAAAGTGATGTTTTTTGTTGGTGGTCTTTCATATGTTGATCATTCCTCGGTTGCTTTTGTGGTTGAGGTTCAAAGTCTTTCAAAAATGCATTTACAATATCCGACTCTTCTTCTGTGGAAGGTCTAACCTGTGAACACACAGCTGGGGGCTCACTTGTCTGGTCATGAGGTGGTGGGTTCAATGGCAATTGTGAATTGTCCATTAAAGATGTATTCGTGGTTGTTAGAACAGTATCTTCCTTCACGTTGCAAGCCAATGTTGGGCCATGAGAGGGTGTTTCTGTTGTGTTTCCATCCACGCAATCTTTTTGAGGTAAGGTTTGTTTTTCTAAAGTGATTGCATCCAATAACAATGTTGTGTTCGATGATAATTGTGTTTTTGCTTGTTTCAAGATCTCACTCGATGATACACTCAATAAATTATCTCTTACATCGAGAAGTGACATTTCGCTGTTGAGTTTCAATAGCTTGATCAAACAGTCAGTAGATTTGTCAGTAATTTTGTTTCCTTTCAGAATGAGGCTATGAATGGAATAATTCATGGATGAAAGCATTTTCATTACGATGTAATCTCCTAAATTATTACCTTCAACATCTAAATATATCACATTCGAACGTTTCAGATCTAACTCAAAGGATGGATCATAAATGAAAGTGTTTTTAAATGAAATATTTTGGAGTTGTTTACATAATTGCAAAAGCTGACTCATTAAAATATGACATCTCTATAATTTCATCTTTAAGTATGAATTTGAGCACTAAAATTAAGCCTACCTTGAGATTGTTGTTTGATACATCAAGAGTAGTAATGGTATTATTTAAGATCATGCCATAGCAAAGTGCCTTAAATCCCAAAAAATCAAAATTATTTTCATTGAGAGAGAGGGTTCTTAGAGTGGTGTTATGTGATATCCATTTGCTGAGAGAGACCAGTCCGAGGTTTCCAATTAAATTGTGAGACAATAATAATTCTTCCAAGTTTCCATTCATCACTTCTTTAGTCAATAACTTTTCACTTAAATATTTCAAAGAAGAGCATCCCAGTTCGTTATGAGAGAGATTCAACTTTCTCACCAATCGACAGTCTTTCAAACATAAAAGAATACTAACATTGTCATCGGATATTCTACAATGACTTAAATTTAAATAATTAATATGTTGGTAATTATGAATGAATGAAGAAAAATCATCCAGGTGATGATAGAACTCAGAGTATTGATTTTCATCACGATTGGCATCTAACTTTCCAAGCTCAAGATTAAAATAAATATTTGAATATTTCTTTGCCATTGGAGCAAAAACCACCATTTCTTCAAATCCAAAAATTTCATCCCGAAGTAAATAACTTCCCTCGTTTGATTCACCACTATTCGAGGGGATGGAATTTTGAGAAATATTTTGCAAACTTATGGACACTCTCGGAATATTTGAAAGAGGTTCTTCTGGAGATGAAATATTTAAAATTGAATGCAACGTTTTCAAGGGAGGAGAAAGCAAAGAAATTGAATAGATGCTATTGTTGTTGTTGTGGTCGTATTCGTCTGAAAAATCATCAATTTTTAAATCATAAAAAGACAGAGACAATGGAATTGTTGGTGGTGCTCTTTGGAGATCATCATCATTAAGGGTTTTCACCAATAAGGGTCTCTTCTTTGAGTTCATTTTTTTACCGCTGAAAACTGCCGTTGACTTTGGAGATAATCTTCGAAAGGATTCCATCACAAAGGGTCATACATATGAACAAAAATCCAAAAAGAGTGTTTCTCATTTTAATTCTGGACAGTCAAACATCAATAAGTCCAAATGTTCCATCCAAATAAAAGTTGGGACCAATAAACCCTCCTGAGGGTTCATGAATGTGGGTCAAGGCATAGGAGAAATGTAATGTCCAAAAGAAAATTTGGCGCCATCAAATTGTAAGTGTTTGGGCGGGAAAACAAGGTTACGAATCTCAAACAAATAAAAAATGTTGTATGCACAACAACACAACAGCAATGCAGGAAACGAACTATTACTTGTGGATAACGTTGATGATGAACGAATAGTGAATAGGCTTGATCACGAAGAAGAATACTATGAGACTTCAGGTCCATCGGACAATGATGAATACGAAGATGTTCTGAATACAACTCAAGATTCTGCATCTTCTTCCGCATACTTAAATCAGTCCAATTCAGACGTTGAGACTAGGGAACGGGAACGAGAGGATGACTCACAGGAAATGTTGGGACTATTCCTCAATTTCTTGAGGGACAATGAACTGAACGAAACCGCAGAGAAGTTAATGGAAGAATTGAAATCGAGTACCAGCCGTAAGTTTTAACTACTCATTGTTTCACTAGTGTGTGTTCTGACAGATTTGGATAAATTCACAGGACGATCATCGCAAGCCAATACACCTCAAACAACATCAAGTCGACCATCCATGAAAAGCTATTCTTCGGAGAAGGAAAAAATTGTAGAGCCCGAGTTTGAGCAGGTTGCTGAGGTGGTCAACGACGTGGTTCAAAGTGTGGTCTCCGATTTTTATAATAGCCATCCAGCAGATACTAAGCATTACAATCACAGAATAACCCCCACCAACAGCGCAAAGAGAGTTCTGACAAGTCACTCCCAACATTCCAAGCAGTCTATTGAGGACTCGTATGAAGAAGAACTAGAAAGACCAGATAGCTCATCTCTCATGAAAGAATTACAGGATTTTGCACACATGTATGACACAGCAGATGGAGACGTTGCTCCTCTTAACACCGATGATCTCTATGAAACTTTTGAACAAGATATTGAGAAAGAGTTGAAAACGTTAGAGATGAAAAACAAGGAGGAAACTCAACCTTCAAAACCAGACAAGGATGCAAAAGACGATGACTATGCGAGCGACAGTGATGAAGAGGGATACAGTCGATGCACAGATTTCACAGAAGAAGACTTTAAATCTTGGGGCCCAACCTACATTGAAGAAGAGGTATCCGAAATTCAAGACCGAAGAACAAAATGGAGGCCTCCTGTGGAATATGAAACAATCTATTTACCTGTCATTAGAGAAACTTTCAAAACAGGTTTTGAGGAAACCAACGAATTCAAAATTGAAGTTGATTCAATTATTGCTGAACGTTATCAAGTGGTTGAATATCTTGGAAGTGCAACATTCAGCAGAGCAATTCAATGCTTGGATTTAAGAACCAACCAGAATGTCTGTATCAAGATTATTAAGAATGATAAGGATTTCTTTGATCAAAGCTTGGATGAAATCAAGCTTTTAAGATTCCTAAACAGTATGGGAGATCCAGATGCAATGAATGTGATCAAACTCCACGACTTTTTTTACTACAAGGAACACTTGTTCATTGTGTGTGAACTTCTGCGTGATAACTTGTATGAATTTTATGTCTACAACAGAGAGAGTGGCGATGAATTGTACTTTAACTTACCAAGGCTTCAAAAAGTAACAAGGCAATGTAAGTTGAACATTCGAACTAGGTGTTTGATCAAAGAATTCCATGATTTTGAAATGTCGACTTTTAACAATTTTCATAGTACTGACGGCGTTACAGTTTGTTCATTCCCTGAATTTGATTCACTGTGATCTTAAGCCTGAGAATATTCTCATCAAATCATACAGCAAGTGTCAAGTGAAAATCATTGATTTTGGTTCTTCATGTTTCAAATGGGACAATTTACCTCTCTATGCGCAATCAAGAACTTATAGAGCTCCAGAGGTCGTTATTGGAAGTGATTACGATGAAAAGATCGACATGTGGTCGTTGGGATGCATTCTAGCAGAATTGTATACTGGCAAAGTTCTCTTTTATAATCACTCGATTCAAACCATGCTTGCCAAAATTTTAGCATTATGTGGTCCGTTTAAACTTCATCAACTCCAACGAGGAAGATTTGTGAAGGACTTTTTCAGGAAGGTAAAGGTCGATGGAAAAACAGAGTATGTCTTGTTCAGATACATTGACAGAGACACTGGAAAGACCATTCCACCCTCAGGTGTTGGTTCTATTACACCAAACGACAATGTTTATGAGGAGTTGCTGATACCACAATACAAACAAAACTTGAAGGAACGGTTAGACAATTGCCAAGATGATGAGTTTGTTGATTTTATAAGGCAGTGCTTACAAATAGATCCACTTGACCGACTTGATGTTCAAAATGCGTTCAATCATCCTTGGATGAACAAGAAATATGAAGAGCAAGTGTAGTAGCAAACAGAAGTAGTTGTATTATTGTGTTGATATCTTTTCAATGGTTGTCCCATTCTCATAGGAGACATAAACAAAACCATTACTGTACTTGGCACACTCTATTTTGTTACCAGTATTGACACTCCACTGTGGCAATGGTGCGGTCGTCTTTTTGGATGGTTTTAAGGGTCCTTTCGATTCATAGTTCCATATTTTGATGGTACCATCCAAACTTGCAGACATGAATTGCTGTTGTTGTTGCTCATTCATCATGAATTGAATATTGTTCACAATATAGGTGTGAGCATTGTTGAAAGCAATGAATTTGTTGTAAGGAGATGCACTCAAATCAAACATGACGATGGAACCATTCCCAAGACCCACTACAATTGTTCAATTAATTGTTGTTATATGGGTTGAAAACATAAAGCATTATAATTTTGGGAAATTTCAAACTACTAGAACACAATTTAACACTTACTGACACTCCTTGAATCTCTCTTATTGATATCCAAACTGTGAATATAGGGAGGATTGATGACTTGTTGAGATGACTTGAGAGATTGGACGAATTGAGATGAATCTCCTTTAAATAACACGTTATTGTTTTTCCAATTTTGATGAATATATTTTTGATCCAAACCACCACTAATGACTATACGTTTGTGAAATGTCATTCATAAAAATTCATGAAAATGATGATGAATAAAATTCTCCTCGTTGCTCGAACATACCTTCACAGCTGGTATTTGGTCTCAATTTCACATTCATACAAATATTTTCATGTGAATGTGTTAATACTTTTTTAATTTTCATTTCACTTCCATTTAATTGATTAGAAAATATATAAATATTTCCATCATCATCACATGTACATGCATTCTCACCCACAATATCCAATGAATTTAATTCATTGTCATCATCTTGTTCATTCTCTTCAAAACATTTTAAAATAAATAATTCTCGAGAGATATTTCTCAAATCATAAATGTGAACACAATTTCCAATGATGGCATAAATATATTGAGAAGAGGAATTGGAATATAATCTCACATGAGAAATATCAGAAGTGGATGAGACATTCATGTGCGAAATGGGTTGTTCATTGTGTAAATCATAGATTCGAATGGAATGATCATAACTTGAGGTGCAAAGAATATTTCTAACATCCGTAACTTGGGAAAGGTCAAAGGAAAGAACGGCATCGGAATGACCTGTATCAATGAAATGATGGTGATATTTATTGTTGGTGGTGATGTTTGTTGTTTTGTGGGTGTGCTGCATGATGGAACTGTGTGTGTTAATGAGGAAATGAAAAATGGTCTAAATCCAATTATGATGATGATGTATTTTTTTCTTCTCTCTGGGAATTGAGTGGCTAATTTCAATTTCTTCTTGTTGTAAGGTCTCAAATATATCATTAAGGCTCTTAGTGAGAGGGATTAAATCTCATACACAATTTCATTGTTGAGAATTATATTTGAATGGATTCAAACTTCTTAATGGCTTCTTCATCCAATTCAGTGTGAGTCTCAATGGATCGATGTTGAAGAGCTTGAATCTTTGCAAGTTTCTCCCGTTGTTTTGCTTCTTTCTTTTCTCGTTTGGTTAATTTTTTTTTAGATTTTACATCTGAAGAGTGAGTTAGATGATGATTGGATCTTTTTGTGTCTAGTTGTTGTTGTTGTTGTTGAGAAGAGCCACTTCCATTTTGACTTTCAAAGGATTCTGATGTCATGGATAATAACATATCAATCACTGCTTCTGCATTGTAATTATTGGATGTAATTAAATCTCTCACCAATTCAATGTCATGACCACTCTCATATCCAACAGTAGACATGACTAGATCAAAACATGAATCTAACAAGTGATCTCCATCATTGTTGTTGTTATTGGAAAGCAACATGGAAGAAGAGTCTAATGTTGATGAGGACGAACTCTGTAAGAACTGTCGACTACTACTGCTACTCTTACTATTGTTCAAAGAAAAGGAAGAGGAGGAGGTAATAGCTTCTGCCGCATGGGAAGAAGAGGATCCAATAGTAGTATTATGATCATCAAAATCTTCATGACTCTTTGCATTTTCATAATATTTCATTTGGCATAGAAAATCAATCGTAGAATCCATATCTTGATTAAAATCTTCTAATGTATTTCGAATCAATGTGAGATCTGTACATCCAGTGGATTGAATGATAATTTCTTCCTTTTTTGAAATTTGTGAATTTTTAGAGCTACTATTTTTAGCAGTTTGATACAATTGTTTCACACTTTCACTCATGTAATGAACTGAATTGTAATGTTCACCTAAATGATAACTCAATTGAATTAATTTGCTATTTGGATCATTGTAATTCACAATATCAAAAGATGGTTTAGCTAATTGATGAACTCTAATGTTCACATTGAATGCTAAAGAAATTGCTTGAAGTGTCAAATTATCACCCCATTCTGTGTCCTAGAGGAGTGTTGTTGTGTAGTTGTTGTTGTTCAAGTGATCAACGTATGATTGAATTCAAGAGATCCATATATGAATTTTCAAAAAAGAATTTCAATGTTGGTTTGGTGTACACCAAAAGAGAATTTCAATAAAAGTATTTCAATAATTATTATTATTTGCAATCATCATCAACCCCATCACTCACCTTTTTCATATTTTTACAATAATCTTCAAAACTTTCATCACAAACAAAAGGAGCAAACATTTCAGCATGTTGTATCATATATTCCACACATCCCGTTCTAATTTTCTGATATTGATTTTGATCTCCATATAATTGATCACTCACAGATCGAAATTGACAATTTCCATCTCCAGTGACTTTTTTTAAATACAATCCAAAAGGTTCTAATTGTTGGTTCATTTGTTGAAAATCTTCATCTTGTAACTTGTTGGACTGACCTGCCCGTTTCTTTCTTCGGGACTTTTTATCATCTTCCTCATGATGAGAAGATAACGTTTCCAATCTCTTTTTTTCTTGTATGGAATATTCATAATCATCATCACCTCCTCGAGACGATGAAGCCTTTTTACCGTTGTTGTTGATATTCTTTGAATATGACGATTTTTGTTTGTTTTTGCCCATTTTTTTGAGAAATCAAGAACAACGTACGTGATCGAGCCACCCTTTGCAAACTCTCTCCAACGTGTAAGAAGATCTTTGAAGGTGTTTCTTGAAATTGAACAATCATGATGATCCTTTCTGCTGCCAACGTTCAATCCTGCTATTAATTAACAGCTTCTTCACAACTCCAAAGAACACCGATCCGATTCATCAGGTTGTGATGATGAGGTCGATGAAAAGTTGTTGTTGTTGATTCAACAAAAATATTTTGAAACAAAAAAATTCTCTCTTCATCGTTTGGATCATTAGGATGAATTTTTCAAGTCTTTCTTCGTATCATTACAAATTGTGTACCTTCCTTAGACAACAAAGCACGGAACTAGATCTGGGTAGTAACAATGCATCAGAAGGAGGAGGAGGTGATGATGCCTTCTATTCCTTCCTAACAAGAAATATTTTTTCAGATATTCCTGCTACACGTGTTGTTGTCAATTCGGGAACAAACTCTTTGAATTCCGCGTCCTCCTCTTCATCATCGAATGACCCTTCTCAACCCCAACAACAAGAACAACACATTCAAATGGCACTCGAAGAAACACAAAAGAAAACAAAAGCCATCTTTCATTTATTGAAAGAACATGTGCATTTTAATAATAATGTTGATCATAATAAGAATAATAATAGTAATAATAAGAACAATAGCAATATTACTAAAAATGTTCAATACAACGATGATAACATTAGAACTATTTTTCAAGATTTGTCATCCATTCCGACAACCAATGATGGTGATGACAATGAGAATATCATCATTCTCAATCTTAAAATCATGTTACTCATCTACAGATACTGTGTGAATCGAGTGAAATTAGGAAAAGATATTCAATTCTCCTTTTTTGAAGAATTTTTTAATCACATCATGCATTTAGATGAATGGTTTGGTCCAAATTTAACATCCTTGAAAGATCTATTGACATTTCATTTATCTCTTCTTTCCATTGATAGTAATGAATGGATCATTCGATCGAGTCGAGTTCAACAAATGCTTTCCAATTGGAATTTATTATTACATTCCATTCGATGTCCAGCTTTACAACAACCAATTCCAAAACAAATACCATCATCACAACAATCAAATTTATCACCACATTCACAACATCATCGCATTCCATCATGGAAATTATTACTCATGTATTTATATACAAGTTTATTAACAGAAATATTACCATGGGGTGTGAAATATATTCATGAATTTGGACAAAAACCATCTAAAAAGGAACGAATATTAAGATTGATTAAAAAACAAAAGAAAAATGTCATGAATGAATCTACTTACAGTGCTGGAACATTTCAATATGCTCCATTCTTTCAATTCCTTGTATTACAATATTTTGTGGATATGAAAATGGAACATTATACCAAACAAGGAAATTTGTTATTGAATCAGAGTAGTTTGAATGGTACTAATAGTCATAGTGACAATCCTAATAGTAACAATTATCATCTTCTCTCATGGCCAAGAACTATTCTCGAAGATAAACTTTTAAAAGAATCTTTAACTTTTTGGGCTGTATTTGTCTCAACCATGACAAGTACTGCACGTGAAGAACAACAAATGACGATGGATGAAGCTGAAGAGAATTTGAATGATGAAACTGATGATGAAATTGAAATGGATTTGAATGAGGACGATACTACCACAACCACTAGTACTATTCGTTCAGCAACCACTGGCATTACAACAACTACAACCACCTTAGAAACTTCAAAAAAAGATCCTCTTCAAACTCACATGACTGTTCAAGAGATTCGAACAGTTAAGAAATATCTTTCACATATTCTTGCAGAATATTTATTGAAATCACTCGTACAAGTATTGTATGAATTAGCAGAATATGAATGTAAACCAATCTCTCAGACCAATGCAAATACTATTAATACCAATGGTGCTACTAATGCCAATACCACCACACTCTTTTATTTTGAAAGTCCATTACGTTCATTAGAGAGTATTCGTGCACATGCTCAAACAGTCATTAGTTCACTTTGTAATTGTTTTGGATTACAATTATGTAATATTCTATTACCAATGGTGAATGATGATCTTGCACAAATTGAGAATTATTCAAAGAGTGGTGGTAATAAGAGCGTTGTTGATGATGTTAACAATTCTTCCTCACCTTATGGACCTATCTTTCTTGAACTTCCCGTTAATACTGCTACTACTATTAATACCATGAATACTACTACTACTGAACACATTCCCTTAACCAACCATAGCGTTGATGATCCATACCTTCATGGTGGTGACCACAACAACTCTTCATTTCATTTACAACCTCATTCACACCAACAAAAACAACAACACAACAAAAACTTTGGTAAACCCATTTGGATTGTTCGACAAAAAGTTCTCAATACCATTGGAGTTTTATTAAGAGAATTACTTACTACTAATATTCAATATGGATCTGGAGTGAATGGTCAATTAGTGGACGCACAAACGATTATTTTTTATGTATTGGTACACTTTATTCAAGAATATTGTGAATTGGTATTGAATGAAATTACTTCATTACCTCTTCCAACATCATCCTCATCATCACCACCACCCTATGAAACCATTCTCAAACAAACAGCAACATTGGTCACATTTGCATTTAGCAAATTATTTAGTAGTACTCAAGACTCGATGGAAGAAGGTGGTGGTATTGTGAATAACAACAATTCCAGTAATAATTTGGCCATTCTTCAACAATTTTATGAACTTCAATTGCCACCACTCGAACCACCACCACAAGTACCAACACTCTCAAATTCCTCTTCTTCAACAACAACAACAGATCGATATCGACATGAAAGAAAGGCACAAAAAAGTGCCACTTATTTATTACATGAATTTAAACCAAACGTATTGAAATTATTACAAACATTAATTATGGATGATGATTATTCTCTAAGAGATTCAGCATGTATTTCATTGTGCTCTTACATTGCAGATATGAGTTTAATGGACATGATGATGGGAAGTGGTCACGAACCACAACAACAAGACACACACCACCACACGGATTTCATTCTCAATATTATTCATGCATGTGAGAAACATGTTCAAAATTTTGTTCGATATTCCATGTTGATTAGTGCCATTACAGACAAGTTACAAAATGCCATTTCTTCAACGATGATGAATCCTCAATTCTCTCAACTCATACTATCCTCATCATCAACAACAACACCATCGTTACCCTATGAAACAAATGCAACTCTTTCAACTCCTACTACTAGTACAAATCACTCAATTGCCACTCATTCCACTACTAATTTCGCCTCTCTTCTCTCATCAAAATATTCTCCTCATTTCAATCGATTATTTAAACATTTATTTGAAATGATTTGTGTGAATCGTGTGTCTTTCAATAACGATTCGTTAGACCAAACACTCAATGTACAACTATCTGAAGAAGAACAACAACAACATGAACTCACCTTAGAAAAAAAGAGACATTCTCAATTTGTTGTGTGTTTATTTGATGCATTTTATGATTCTCTTGATTTTATGAAATGTGATACAGATATTGAATTAATTGAAACATTTTTAGTGTATGCAAAAGAGAATATTTTAACATTGATCAAGAGTAATAGTGGTGCTAATAGTGGTAATAGTGGTGATGTATTTTCACAACAGCAACAACAACAACACTATTCACTCGAATCACAATCATCCTCTCAACCCAGTGATGAAATTTCGGCCTTTTCAACTTGCATCAATGCTATTATTAGAAATACGGATCGACAAGTATTATTGAAACTCTTCGAAAAACATAACATGTTCATCTTTTTAACACGTTTGTTAAGAATGTGTTCCAATCATTCTAATTTAAGAGTTAGAGATTGTGCTGTTCATACCATTGGAAATATGAGTAATGCAGATTTATTTGACAAGTGTCCATTTGATGTCATTGAAGAGAGACATGAGATCATTCCACAAGATGCTGATCATGATTTATTATTTGATTTTGTGTTACCTCTATTAGAAAGAGAATCTATTGTGAGTCAAAGTTTCTATCAAGAAGCAACTCTTGAAGATGATGCCACTCTCAAAAAGAAAATTATTGTCTATCACAATGCAGTATGGTCATTGGGAAGAGTGATTTTAAATATACAAAGAAAGGGATTTAGTGGGAATGAGAATAGTAGGAAGACTAGTGGTAATACCAACAATAGTAATGTTTCTCAAGACAAATTTATGCAATTTTTAGAAAGAATTTCACCCAAACTCATGAATATCATTCGATTATTTGCAAATAGAGATTTCTTTACGACTGAAGATGTCATTGATGATATTACAGGTTATCTCTCTAATGTGTGTATTACCATTTCATACATTTCATTTTCTAGAATTGACTTAATTGCACCTTATTTCCCTCAATTCGGAGATTCATTTATAGAACATGTTCATGCAGATTCTAATGAAGATTTAGATGAAGAGAAAATGGCCATGTGTGTTGCTATATTTAGAATGACTGAGGAATGGTTGAATCATGCCACGAGTATTGGAAGTGATGATGATGATGGTGCTTCAACATGGAACAATGGAATGATGACCACTACTACTACTAGTTCTGCTACCACTAGTAGTGATCTCGACAATTTCAATAATAATAGTAGGATCAATCCTCATGCAACCTCAAGCTGGGATGAAATGAATGAATTTGACATTGAAACATTCATCTTGTTAGAAAATTTATTGACCAGTCCAATGTTTGAGAGAATTTGTTCAAACTCTTATGTGTATGCATTGGCTTTAAGAGTGATGGAGAAGGCTCGTATTTACATGACCATGACTTCACGTTTATAAGTGAATTTTAATTTTTAATGAAACACCAATGATGACAATGGGTTATATTTGAAAATTGTATTGGCGTATAGCTAAAGAATTTCGTTCATTATTTCTCTTTGATTTTCTTGGTTGTATTTCTGTTTCGCTTAACCACGTCATGTCTGTCCATGAATAGTGCACGAGGTTTTCCCTTGTTGGAAAATCGAATTCTAATCAAAATTGAAACGTGTACGTGACCTTTGGTCCAAAAAGAACGTCAAATAAGGATGTGACATATCTAGAACGCAGGTATCCATCTGGTATGATATCTACGCAAGCTCTATCTATGGATTGGTCTTCCAAACCACACCAGAAGCCAATAACTAACCCACTGCGGTGTGTTAAAGATTTCGGGATTGTGGTTTGGTCCAGCGATTTAATGGTCTGTCTCATTCAGCGCTCTTGCTTATTTTTCGATCGCTTAAAGTGGAGAGGCTTGTGGTTCAGAGAAATGGCATTAAAAAAAATTTAAGAATTCCATCAATTCACAATTTCCAAGTGTTGTCAATACAATTTTTACTGTCGATAATAATTCAATAATAATTTATTAAAGATCAGCCTTCTTTTTCTTCTTTTTCTTATCGGTCGTAGCTGTGGCAGTAGTAGTATTAGTAGCACTTGTTGTGGCAGTAGTAGTATTAGTAGCAGTGCCAGTACTGCTGGTTGTGGTCGATGAAGAAGGCTGTTTCAATGATGCACTCAAATGATCTCTCAAAATATTGAATAAATGACTTTGAAATGTTGCCAAATCCTTATATAATACAATGGTTGAATATTTCTTGTCTTTACCATTGGTTACACGAATCAAACATCCTTCATGTTGAGGCTGTTTCTTTTTAATACCACCACTCGATGATGATTTCTTTGTACTATTGAAATGTTGTTGTTTTTCGGATTTTGGTTTTTGTTCTTTCGGAGTATCTATTTGATGGTGATGATAGGAGGATGAGAGTGATTATCAAAAGATTATGTCGGATCGGATCAGATAAATTAATATTATTTCATTTGATGAATAATCATGAATCGAATATGTATGAATAATTAATGAAGATAAGAACCGTGAACGTATTGAGGATGTGTAAAATTTCAATCCATAATAATATTATTGATAATATTCATGATGTTGATGAATCAATTAATATTCATCTACATACATTTTTTAAAAGTCATCCATATCGAATGTTTATCCTTTGTTTCAGAATATAATTGCGATACTTTTGTGATGAATTCGTGTTTGTTATTGATATAGACCATGATGGTGATGAGTCCGATATAATTTCAACGATGATGATGATGATGAATCAACAACAACAACAACAACTCGCGTAAGCTTATTTTTTCTCTTTCATCAATAAACGACAAAGAAGAACGACGTGGTGTGTGAGTGTTGGTTACAAAAAAAATGAATTGGTATTTTACGGAACACGAACTTTCTTTCCTTCCATCATTACTTTGTGAGAATAATCCTCTCAATAAAGAACAAGAAGCGGAATATAGAAGATCAACAGCATCATTTATACAACAAGCAGGAATACATTTGAAAGTGTATGTTGATTTTTTGATTTTTTGGATGATGTATTCATTTCGGAATGATGATAGTCCTCAACTGACTATTGCAACCAGTCTTGTATTCTTTCATAGATTTTATGCAAAATATGAATTTCAAAAACATGATCGATTTGTAAGTACTCTAGAGAATCAAATATAGGTGATGATGACAATTGCACTTTTTTCCAACATGATTGCGCGTATAATGATCGGTCATCACTCTTTAATGCTTGAACGATTTTTCCGATGACGAACGTTTATGGTGGTGCGATATTCCTCAATAATAATATTATTAATAACAACGACAACACGTTCCTATCGTTATCAATATTCAATATTGAATGAATTGAAACAACAACAACTTGTTAAAAAACAAACACAGACCGTTGCTGCTGCATGTCTATTTTTAGCAGGCAAAGTCGAAGAAACACCAAAAAAGATCAAAAATATTATTGAGTCGACAGAACATGTCCGCAAAATTAAATATTCTCCAAATGAAATTGATAATTTAACCAAAGATATCATTGAAAAAGAGAAATTTCTCCTTAGGTTATTGAATTTTGATTTTAAAATTGAACATCCCTACAAATCAGTCATGCATTATATTTATAATTTAAAAAAAGATGAAAAATACAAAGACAAGGCTAAAGAATTGGCTCAATATGCTTGGAATTTTGTCAATGATAGTTTTCAAACACATTTATGTTTACAATATCCTCCTAGAAAAATTGCTGCAGCATGTATTTATCTCTCAACTACTCAATATATTAACATGCAATTACCCAATGGATGGGAAAAAGATGAAGTATTTCGAACAACCAATGAAGAGAATGAAAAGATTTCACGAATGATTTCCTCTCTCTATGGTAATACGAATCTTCAACAACAACCAAAGAGCAAATTGCCATTTGCCATGATTCATGAGGATGGTGGAAGTGCGAATGCGAGTAATGCTAGTGTGACTCCTCCTCCGACAACAACAACGAGTGGAAGTGCTGCTGCTGCTACTTCTGGTAATAGTAGTGAGATAGCTACCACTGCATCATCCAGTGGTGGTGGTGGTACTACTACTACGAGCAGCAATGACAATACCATGTTCAATAATAATAGCTCAGAGAATGCCAATGCTAATAATGCAAGTGGTGATCATAAATGATCACATATGACAAATTCACCCATGATGATTCACACACCCATATATGGGATGACCAACCACGACGTGTTCACACCCCAAAAGACCCAACTTGTCGAACAACCATCTGACACACACACTCCAACTCGTCAACAACCATCACTACCCATTTTCCCACCTTAATAAACCGTTAAAGACCGCCGGCGGGAATCATTAAGGCTGATGTGTGCAGTACACAAAAAAAATGTCATCGTCCATCCTGGTCGTGTCGAATTCGAGTGGTGGTGGTGGTGGTGGTCGAGGAGGAGGAGGAGGTGGTGGTGGTTCCCATCATTCAAGTCATCAAGCATCGAAGATGATGCATCCACGTCCACATCATCATCATCCTAATAACTCGAGAGGAAGTGTCATTCACTCTTCTCATGACCACCACCAACATCACTCTTCTGAAAGGGCGTCCACTCATCATCAAGCATCGTCTTCCTCTCGCTCTTTCCACCCTCAGGATGTCTATCGAAATGCCTCCAATCCTTTTAATGGCAACAACCACAACAACAACAGCAGCAGTAGTGGTGGTGGTGGTGGCACGGATTCGAACACTTTTCGAGCTGTTACCTTTTCCTCCAGTAGCAACAACAACAATTCAAATCCTCTCACTCTCTATTATTCGACTGGTCAAAAGAATCCATCGAGTCAAAATATTCATTTTTCAAGAATTAAGAATGGTCTCGAACATACTCCAAAAGATTCGAGAGAAAAAGAGTCCTTTCGATATTATTGTCCAATTTGTATGATGTATTTCAAGTGTAAGTGATTGCCTGAATTCATGTGAATTCTTAATCATGTCAATAGTCATTTTCAAAGTGGACTGTTGTTCTCAATACATTTGTAAATATTGTATGGAAGAATTGTTAGAAAATATTCATTCCAAATCATCTAGAGATTGTCCATATTGTTTACAATCGAATGTGAAATTTAAACAAGTAGAGAGTGATGAAAAAGTAAGAGATTACAATGATGAACCAATTCAACACTCCACACCATGCAGAATTCTAAAATTCACAGGAATGGAGAATAAGGTGTCACCCTTTCCATTGAAGTCATATTTAAGAAAAACGAAAAGTGAATCCCAATTAATAATCTTTGATAATTTATTTACATTGTCCAATGACGATGTTGAGACCAACAGTCATGCAGAAGAATCTTGTAATATCGAAAGAAAATTATCATTTCCAAGTCAATATTGTAGTAGCAATGGTGATGATGAAATTCAAGAAGAACACAATCCTTCAAAACAACAGGAGAACCCATTGGTCTCGACTCGAGAAACTCGTTCCACACATTTCATTAAGGTCAAAAAGAGGCAAACGAAATCTGCTCCTTCCACTCTCTATTCAAAGTCACATCAAAGAAAACAGCAACCAGTCAGTGCTATGGATCATTCTATCAAGAAAGATGAATCTGTTGGTTCTGATCAAGCCAAGAACGCTGAACTCCCAGAACAATGAGGAAGCACAAGAGAGCAAGTTGTTACATGCCAATGGACCTATTTCACAAATACCACCACCTTCATTGCAAGCAAATGAAGACTCGAATGATTCCACTCTGAAAAAGACTCCAAGAAATGAACGTCACCACCACTGGTACCAACAATTGCTCTTGACACGTGGAAAGATATCAAAAAAGGATGGGCAGAACAAGGATCAACAATCTCACTGTTGTGTGATATTATAAAAATGTTTCATGTTTTTACTCTGACACTCGAATTAAACTTGATCATTGTCTTGTACAGAGAGAGATCTCTTGTAGGTTGTCGTTGTTGTAGGAGTATGCAAGTTCGAACTTGTTCCCTCATTATTATTGGACAAGACAAGTGTATTATTTTCATCGTCATAATGACGAGTGGTTGAAGTGATGGTGGTCGTCTTGTTCGTATTTTTCATACCATATTCTTCATCGTACAAGTTTCCTCCATCAATTGATCTCGTTGAATGTAAATTCACATTATATCGATTCAATGGTAAATCGCAATTCCATGAAAAGAGAGATGGATAATTCAAGAAATAACAACATGGTGCAATGAATAATCCCAAGACACATCCACCCAAGATATCACTAAAATTGTGATGATAATCCAATGTTCTTGAAATGGCAATAAAGGAAGCAAGTGCTAATGGAGATAGACAGAGTAGTAATTTCCATAAAGATGCATTTGCACCATAATGAGAGATACTTTTCATTGTTGTGGATGGAGATGGTGAACTATATAATTTAAATTTGCTCATCATGTACAAGACACAAAACATCATGCATGCAAAGCTGAGTGAAGAATGTCCACTTGGAAATGATAATTGACCATCTCGAACCAACGAACGATTATCTGTCATTGCATTAAAACAAAAATAATAATCCATTCAAATGATATTCAAATAATATTCAATGAAATAAAAATAATATTCAATATGAAAAAAATAATATTAAAATAATAATATTATTATTTTAATATAAATTCAAACACACACAACACTCACCATTGGTGCATGTTCCATCCATTGGTGATGGCACACATCGACTCAAAAAATCAGGTCTCAATCTTCCAGCTCCAACTTTCATCACATCAGTCACACAAATGGTTAATGAAAATGTTTCAAACCATGTTAATATTCCATGATGAATATCATGAATACTTTTATATTTAATTTGAAATATTAATATCATGAATATTGGTATGAGTGTATTGAAAGAGATGAGCATGGAATCTGGAACAATACTTTCTACACTTGGAAATGAAATAGTGGAATCAGGAATATCTTTATAGACTTTGTATCGTTGTGGTGGTTCAATCTGATTAAATAATTTCAAAAATAAAAAATCATAAGATTTTTCATAAATTGAAAATTATAATAATATATATATAATAATAAACAAATTAATTGAAAATGATAAATATTATTATTAATGATATTCATCTTGATGATACTCACCCCTCCAAAATATGCACCAAACACCAATTCAATCACAACCACTCCCACCAATGATAATATCCAATCAAATAAATAATACATGGAAAACCATTTTGATTGTTTTAAAGATGATGATGATGAAGAAAATAATTCTTTAAAAAAGTCCATCAATAGAGTCCAAGAAGAAGAAAATGTTGAGCGATAGTTATGGTTGTTGAGCTCATCAACAATAATGGGATCTATAAAAAAAATATTCGGAATTTTTAAAAATCAGACGATTAGAACATTTACAAACAGAAGAGGAAGGGATGATCAATCATGTGAATTCTGAATGGATCATCTTTCAATCACCTACCACTCATTCTTTCGTTTTGGATGTGTGAGGAGGAAGAGAAGGATGGTGGAGATGGCATTTTTTTGAGTTCGTCGACGATGCTAGGAAACTCATTCATGGTTCCATGATGGATCGTTCAAATACGATGAATCATGAATTTTAGGAAAAAAAAATGAAAAGAGCCTTCTTCTTGCGTCTGAATAAGATTCCTTCTTCTCTGCTCTTTCATCATCACTCGGACCATCACTCGACCCGATCATTGAATCGAGGGTACAGCTATTATTGTTATGATTGTTACTATGATTACAACTCTCAGTGTTATGATTATTGTACGACCACCCTGACGAATGCAATTGGTATAGCTGCTGATACGAATTCTTCTCCGAGTAGTAGTAGCAGTACTAGCACAAGGAGGAATCATGAGTTGAATAACAAAACTCTCAAATCATCATACAAGACAAGTCGTAACAAGTCTGATATCCAAAACAGGACCGAATATACTCCTCCTACTGCTAGATCTAGTACTACAACTAGTAATAGCCATTCAAGTAATCACCACCGGCACTCTAATATCAACCACACGTCCAACAACAAACAACATCCAAATTCTTCTTCTCGTTCTAAAACCATGAACATTTCATCCGAAGAAAATATTGGAGACTATTTATATAAAAATATTAAATTTAATTTTTCAATCGAGCCTTCAACATCATTCATTTCAGATACCATACGTAATGAAATTCTCATTCATGCTCGAAAAGGAGATGTTCGGAAAGTATTGGAATTACTCTCTTCAATTAAAGCCTCAGAGACATTCTCTGCTAAACAAAAGGAAGAAATTGATGCTGAAAAGGATTTAATTATTCATACCTTAATGTTAGCCTATGCTAAAAAAGGAGATTTATCAAAGACTGAATTTTTATTTAGGAAATTAAAAAATCCAGACAAGAAGTGTTTCACCATTTTGCTTGGAGCCTATGCCGATAAGGGCATGGTTGAGAAAGCAGAACAATTATTTAGCAAAATTGCAAAACCCGATGAAGCATGTTATGTAGAATTGATGAGAGTCTATTCTAAGAAGGGATTATACAACAAAATTCAAGAACATTATTCGACCATCTATCAAAAGTTATTGACGATGGAATCCACACAACAAGAACGAAATGAACATGGTATGGCATGTGACAAGATTCAATCAGAAGATTCTTTCTCATCATCAACCTCTTCTTCACTATTAATGGATTTATGTGAAATGGTCAAAACAGAATACATTTCAGAGAATCGTGTGCAATCGGATGAATATGAATATTTACAAAAAGTATTCATGGTCATTGTTGCCTTTCGAATGCATGGAATTTTAAAGAATAAGGACTATGGATTATTAGATGCTACATTTAAAAGAGTTTCAAAATATATCATACCATCATTGAATGATTTCTCTATTCCTAATTGTTCAACTACCACAACAACTAGTATAGGAAATGGTACTATTATCAATACTAATATTAGTAATACTACTTCTACTAATAATACTTTTAATACTACTACAAATAGTATCAATTCTAATTTTAATACAACAAGTAGTATCAATTCCATGTCAACGAATCTCATCTCTACGACACCCAAAAGTCATTTAAATATTTTAAATATTTATTTGCAATCTCTCATTCAAAGAAAAGCACCATTGGATCGAATTGAATCATTTGTTAAAAATTACATTTCACAACCAGATACAGTCACCTATCATTTACTACTTGTTTATTATTTTCAATCAAATATGCATGATAAGGTTGATAAATTATTTAAACAAATATCAAGATTAGAAGATATGAATACAAAAATGAGAAATTATTTCGCAAGTACAATCATGACCATGTTTTATCGACATGGAATGTATCACAAAGTTGAGAAAATATTTAGTCAAATTCAATCACCAGATTATTCATGTTATAAAATATTAATGAATACCTATGTCCAACAACAGGATACATACAAGATGATGCAATTGTTTAAAGAAATACCAAATGACATGATTGATGATCAATTGGTGGAAGATATGATGGCCATGAGGCGCGTGATTGCAAAAAGTCACAACAAGAATAATATCCATCCTACGATTATTGATATTCATCCTTAGAGTCATAAAAAAATAATAATACTCCAATAACAATATTATATATAACGAATGATCATGACCATGTCAGAGCTCTGATATTTTTTATTGTAGTGTCCATACAATCCTTTTCATAAACAGTTTCTGCTTGATGCAATTTCATGGTTTCACCATACTGGTTTTGGAAATTGACAATCTTGCCATAGCGAAAAGGTTTTTTCATAATGATGTACTTGACTCTTCTCTTCAGCACCAACATGAAATTTTTCACATTTAAATCCTTATTGAAGAGAGGAAAATAATACATTAATAATGGTTTCCAAACATGAAGTTGAACGCTTCGAAAAGCGTCGTCTTCTTGAATCTTTTCCTTGTTCATGAATATACTTCTCAAAGAAAAAAGGATCGTCTTCTCGTTTCGAAGATTGCGACACATGATGAAATTGGAGAGATGAGAGTGACATTGCGAGAGACAGTTCAGCGTTTGCAAATCCATATAGGTCGCAATTTTCAACCAAACTTCAAGAGGAAATACAACTGACAGACGTTGTTGATTTTGACAGATCAGGTCATCAGACTCGTCCTTCCGATCTTTTGATCGGTCACTAGAGGTGGAAACCATCATTTTTTTATCGTTATGATGAATTTGTTTTTCACAATAAAGAACATGTTTATCTAAAGGAATTACTTGAAAAGCAATTCTTCAAGTTTCTTTTTCATCTCTTGCAAACGAGTTTCTAAATAATCGTTCAAAGCAAGTGCCTTTCCTTCAACAAAAAGTCTTCGTTGTCTCAAACCTTCCTCCAAAATAAATATTTGATTTTGAAGAGCAACTTTAAATCGTTTCAACAAGTGATCATGTTCAGGATGAGTATTCACATATTGTTCCGTAAAGAATGCAGAAATATACTTGTCTTGACCACCATTCACAGCAGCATCGATAGTACCATTCAGAGACATGGAAAGAGCATTTGTATCTGGTTGTTGATCAAGATGGTGATTAATGACAAGTTCTTCCAATTCATTGACCTTATCTTCAATATCTTTGATAGCATTTTCAAGAGGACACAAATGCAATAATTTGTCATTGGCAATATAGGATATTTTGTTGAGATCAATGCATGAAGAATAATCCTTATATTTCAACTTTTCACCCTTCAATAATTTTTCTTCATAAATCTTTAAGGCATCTCCAACAAGAACTCTCTGACGTCTACAAATGGTTGGGAACTTTTTAGGTGTAATATAAAAAGTAATTTCTCTGTGCATGTCCTTATATTCATTGTTTGTCTTTTCTTTGGATTCTCTATATCTTGATTCAGATTTGAAATAATTGACATTGTGAAGTTTTCGATAACATAAAATCTTGGGTGAAATTCTCTTATCTCGATGCATGAAAATATTTTCCCATTCAGTTTCAGAGCTTTGATCGACGTGGAAAGCAACAAAATATCTTCCTTCTTGATTTCTATATTGTTCAGGATCAGCTGGTACCTTTTGGAAGAGTTGAGCTTGATACTTGTCTTTGAGGCCATTCAAAAAGTCCATAAAGTTTTCACCCTCCACACTCTTGTAAATGTATGGACCTTGTAAACCCATTTTAAGGAATCCTTTACCCATAAAATTCACATAATAATAAGAGGCAAAGAAACGTCTCTTGGTCATGATGAGATTATAAAATTCACCTTCACGTTTCAATAAATTCTGAGTCTTGGCATACTTGTAATTATGCAAGTAATAATTTCGAAGTTGTCGTGAAAGTTCGATAGCTCTCTCCCAATCTTTACCCTTATCCAATAAATCAATCATCTTTTCATAGAGTTTAATTTTACGTTCAGCCTCAGATTGTTCTGGATATTCATCGGAATGATAGGGCAATTTACGTTCATCATTCCATTGAAGTCGTTTGGCATGTTTATACAGGACAAGTGCTGCTTCAATAAAGTTACCATTTCTTTCATGAACAGCGCTCAATTTGTCCACATATTGATAATAGAGATCATAATTGTGATTGACTTTGAATGATCTCATGACATCAATACAAGCTTCACAGAATTTATGTTCATCCTTATCTTCATAGGTTTGAATTTGTTCGACTTGAGAAATCAAAGTCTCTAAACGATTCAATAATAACATTCCTTCCTTTCCAAGTTCTTCTTTTTGAGCATTGGAAGAGGAAAGATTTTCTTGGAACATGGTCTTTAACTTGTCTGTGAAATTTTCTTTGAAAAGACTTCCAATCTTGGAACGAACAACTCGACTCTGAGTCACAGCTTCGCATTGTGCCAATCGTTTGTGATTCTCAAATTCAGTTTCGAGAAGAGCATAGTAGAGTTTGATGGCTGGATCATGCAACAATCGATTATCAATATTGAAGAGACTCATAATTTGGTGAACAAGTTTGGGTACAAAGATTAATTTGATATCCTTCTTCATGTTCTCGTGTTTGTAGACCTTTTCATACAAGTGATGAAGGAGAAGGAAACGATAATCTTCATGACGAGATTGTATTTTGATTCTCTCATAGGTTCTCATCTTTTCAACTTCCATCCAATTAATGAAGCTGAAACAATGTTTGAAAAGAAGGTCCCACAATTCCTTAAACTCGGATGGAACACTCTCGGCAGTTTCTCCATCGTCATTAATATTATTCACAATATTCGTCAAACTATTCTTGTAGCTCGTGAAATGATACAACAAAACATTACAAGTGGAAACAAGAGATCTAAAGAGAGTATTGTACATGAAGAGACGGAAACCAATCCACTCACGAGGAATGTTGTTGTTCTTACCAGTAATCAATTCATGAAGATATAAAATATTCTTCACCGTTTGTTGAGATAAACCAGTAGCAACATGTTCATCTTGGATTAAATGTGAAAGTAACAAGACAGAGCTTCCACTGTACATTTTCACAAAACTGATAATGGAACACATTAAATCTCTTCTATTGTTTTCAATGGTATCGAGAGATTTTTGTTTGTCATCAATTTCTTTCTGTAGAGCTCCCTGGTTCACATTGGTTCGTGTAACACCACCTCCTCCTCTTCGAGCTGCTTGTTTGGATTGATCCGATTCATTTTGAGATTCTAATAAGAGTCTAGTCTTGTCATCAATTTCCTTCTTCAATACTTGTGATTCAGAGGTGAGCAATTCGTATCTATCTTTGATCGTTTGGAAGAGTTGATAAATTTCATAAATGGTCTTTACGAGTCCATCTGTAAAGTTTTCTCCTTCTTGTGGAACATTAGCCTTCATCCATGATGCGGAAATGGTCTTTCTCTTCTTTTGGAAGGAATAATTTGGAGAGTTATAATTTTCAGTCATACTCTTGATGAATGAGGTTGGTGTTGAAGCACTCAAATTGTGTTCTTGATTGAATATCAATAATTGTTTTCGATTGGCTTCAAGCATTAACTTTTGAGTGGCGTGTAACAGTTCATTGAGAAGTAAAATTCCAGATTCAAGATCGCCTCCATTTGTTTCGAGAATACCATCACGAATGACATCAATCACATAGGGAAGTACCACTTTACGGCAACCATCACGATTGAACACTGTGGACTTTAACACACAACTCAGAGCCAACATTCGATTCGAATAGGTCTTTTGTTCTTTTGATTTCTTTGTATCTGTTTTACCTGTAGAGTCAACTGCTGCTGAACAATTATTCATGGCGAGAATGAAATCAACCACTGCACGACCCATCTTTTTATCATCCTTAAATACTCGATTCACTTCATCAAAGAATGAGGAACTGAAAAATTTCAAAAAGTTGGCCTTCACACCAAGCATTGCATTTTGTGGGTGCTGTAATAAAACTGTAATCAATTTCATGAGAATGGAAACTTGTCTTTCAAAATCTTTTTCATCCTTTTCAGTTTGTCCATATCTTTCAATATAATTCTCTCGAGATTTAACAATAAACTTGGCCCAATAGTCAATACACTTAATAGATTGAGAGAGAACAGGAACAATTTTAGCAAGAGAAGCCGCAGGAACTTGAGTCTCTTCAAGAATTCTCGAAGAAATGGCGTTTGTAGTAGAGTTGGGTGTACTTGTTGGAGTGGAAGAACCATTTTCAGAATTCATGGTACCATTTTCTTGTTCCAATTCGAATGGCATCAACTTATCATAGGGATCTTCTCTGAGAATTTCATCTTCCTTTCTCGATTGAATTTTACAGAGATCTGAAATGAGGAATTTCAAGAGCCATTTGTAAGCATTGACAGATTGGAAGTAGTTGGTAATGTACTCATCAATCACACGCAAGAAAGGCCAAAATTGTTTTTGAGACAAAATGTTGTTAATGGCCTTGTAAGTCACTTCGAAAATCTTCTCAGGAACATTAGCCTTGTCTTCACTCGCGCTCAAAATATCAAAAAGCGCACCAAAGATTTCTCTAATGAAAATGGCAATACCCATCACATCTCCCATGTTGAAGGTGAATTGATTGACAACATCAGAAACACTTGTTTGGGTCTTCCAGTCTAACAAATTCTTCATGTCGGGATTTTGAGTAATTCTTGTACTCACAACATTGAACGAAACAACAAGTTTTTGTCCCTTCGTTCTATGAGTTTCTCGTTCTTCAGGATTCTTATGAAAATCAAAAATACCTGAAAAATCTCCTCCTTTGAATTTCTTGGTGACCTTATAAATATTCACTTCGACTACAGGCTGTTTGTTGTTGTCATTAAAGTTTGCTCCACTATTCGCGTCTTGTTCACTCTTACATGTGACATCCAACAATCCTGTTGAATTGGTCATCTTCCAATAAGCAAATCCAATCAATTCTTTAGTCGAGTGTCTCGATCTGCAATTATAAATCTTGAACACAACAATGGATCGATCAATGAGATCAGGTTCAACACTCATTCTAAATGAGTCTTTCCATTTAGGATTCTTGATGTGATACAATACAATTGAGCTGAATACCTTTCTCTTGTGATTTGGAACTGAAGAGGGTAAATTACCACTATTGTAGTCCTGAGCAAGGTTATTGTTGAGTGGAATCATGGGTTTCACTTCAGCAGGAATTGAAGGTGGATTTTTAGCGGTTGAAATGGTTGCCTGATACAACTCAACCTCTACCAAGACATTCTTGTATTCTTTGGCATTGGCCACCAATCCTTCAAGAGTAATGTAAATATCATTACGACGATCACCAGGAGAGACTGCACTAGGGAATTTGAGCATTTGAACGACTGGTTTGGATCGAAGGTTATCCTTTGAGAAGACCACTTCTTCGTATTCACCAATGAGCATATTGAGAGAGAGTCCGAATCGAATGAGTGAATCTGAAACTTTGGAAATATCTCTTGGAAGTTCATTGGGAATTTGACCTGCATGCTCGTTGGCAAGTTTGATGAGCGTCTGATGGAGCGCATAAAAGTTTTCTTCCTTTGCTGTTTGATACACAGAAAGATTCTCAAAGAGAGCAGTCTCACCACTCACAATGTTGTTAATCACTGTTGGATTCACATCCGCAATACCGACCCAAATGGGTCTCTTGACATCGACAGTATCGGTGTTTGGTGTGTCCTTATCTTTCTTTTTAGCTTTTTCTTCTAAAAGTACAGGTCCAACTCTATAAAACTTAGCGACAATGTACAAATCCTCCTTAATGTCATTGCTGGTAATATCTTTGATGATACATCTTCTCTCAGAGAAACCTTCTTTGGTCTCTGCAGGAATTTTACCAAGTTTTCTCTCTGATGGAGTCAATAAAGGAACCATGAATGGTTCACTCACAAATTGCTCTGATTTCTTACTATACAATGAAAGATCCATTTCAATTGCATACTCCGTGTCAATTTGACAAAAATCAAGAGCGAGTAATAATTGAGTGTTACCTTCTGGTAAGTGATAGAATTGTTTGGTATCATCACTTCCAAGAGCATGCGCTGGTTCAGTATCAAAATCAGGTAAATGGAAAGGTAAACCCAATCTTCCAAGAGCACCACCTCTACCACCTGCTTCTCTCTTGTTATGATTTTTTAATCTCTTTTGTCTTCGCTCTTTCATTGCATCAATTTCACGTTCCAATGTTTGGACATAGGATCTATAGAGTTTAACAATGGTAGTTACTGTTGATGAAGAAGAGAGAGCGGTCGAGGAAATTTCGTTTTGAATCATATAGTTCACAATATCGGCGACTGTTTGCGATGGAGGTGGAAGAGCAAATGCATTTTCTCCATTTTCTCCCAATGACAATGCATTCTTGTCGACATTGGCATCGGTTTGCAAGATTTCATCCAAAACTTTACCCTTCTTTCTCACAATGATATCATACAAGAGAGCATTACAACCCTCTTCAACAAGCTTAATTACATTGTTTTGAAGCTTGAGCAATTTGTTTTCAGTTTTGATCAACCCATCATTTGGAGATACTAGGGCTTCTTTCAATCTCTTTCTGAGATCAAAAGCCTTTTTATATTCTTGCAAATCAAAGAATAATTTTGAGAGAATATCATAAATTCTTTCAAATTGATCACGATCTACAATATCCATTCTCTCTTTAGATCCATCAAAGAAAGAGAGCCATTCTTCAGTTACCAAAAAGATATTAAAACAATGTTCAATTTCAAAGTCCTTTTCATCGAAGAAGCCATACTTGCTCTCTGCAAATTCATTACCGTCCACCTCTTCAGAAAAGTTCATCTTGGGGTTGGATCTCAAAACACCTCCGAGAGCAGACAATGGAGCAATCGAGTCTGTACCCGATTTATTCTCTCTTCCGATCATCATGGAGGAGACTTTATCCGATGAAGTGGTCGCATTTTTCTCACCCAATTTTAAGGCTTTCTTTTCTTCGATGCGTTTGATGGCACTCAATGGGAAGAAGCCTTTGGGAATGGGAAAGATGGAGATTCCACTCACATTGAAATCGAGAGCAGTCTTAATGTCGGTCAATAAATTGGCTCCACCTGTTTGCATGTCGTCCATTGAGAGTCCTCCACTTGGAACACCTGTCGTGAGTGAATTCAAAGAATCCATTCCCGAATTGGGGTTGTTGTTATTGTTCAAAGATGCAGCAGCAGCAGAACCGAGTTGGAGAGCGTTCATTCCTCCTCCAGATCCTCCTCCTCCTCCTGCATTGTTGGGGTTCGAGAGATTAGAACTCGAGAGATTAGATGTGGAGGCCGACGAGGATGCACTCGTGGCGGTCAAACCTGCTGCTGAAGATGTGTTGGACGATGCATTGGTGTTGTTGCTGTTGTTGGATTGTGCCGTAGAGGTTGAAGAGATGGCAGAAGAGGTATTGTTGGAAGAGGACATTTGTTGTGCTTGTGAAGAATTTTGCATATTCAGTGATGCCAATAATTTGGCAATGTAACGATTTCGAAAGACACTTCCTTTGGCCCATCCATCTTTTTCTGATCGAATGTACACCAAATCGCCAACATTGAGATCGAGATGAAGAGGATGTTGTCTGATGAATGGTTCAACGACTGAATTCAGTTTTGGATAGAGGTTTGGATGATGGTGGCGGTTCATGTGGTATTTGTTGGTGATAGTTGTTGTGAATATGGTTGTGTGTTTCATGTGGAGGAGTTGGTCATGGTGAGGTCGTCGTTTTCGTTGTAATGGTGTTCATATGGAATTTGTCGACATGGACATGGTTGATTGAGAATGTAGTGTGTATGGAGGTTGTAGTATGAAGATCATCATGATACACAAGTCAGACACCAACCATGGTTGTGAGACATTCATTGTTCGTACAAAATATGTGTGTGTGTTTTTGATAACACCATGTTAAACACAGGTGAATGACCCATTTGTGCCATGATCCAAAAGTTCAAGAGGATTGTTGTTGATCATCGTTATTACAAGATGGATTCGAATCAATCCACACATTGTATCCATCCATCATGAATGGAAAGCCGAATCATGATGATGAGAGAAAATGAATGTCAAGTGATGATTCATCAAGAGCAACAACAACAACAAGTTGACAACAAATCATCAAATTATCATCACACAATATATATTATTATAAAGAACGAACCAATCATTCGCAACACCACGCATTCACACTCAAAATTATCACACTTACCAATTCCATACTTGTTCACAGGAATCCACTTGGACATATTTCAAAAGATCTGTTGTTGTTGTTGTTGTTGTAATTATCTTTTTCTTAGAATCACACACACTAATAGTACTCTCTACTATTAAAAACAATAATGTAGGTGATGATGATGACAGGAATCTCCTATTGAGAAGAGTCTTGTTGATGTCACAAAAGCAAACGGAAGATGACTGTCTCTCTCTCTCGACCAGGTAATGGCAATTTTTTAACGTTTGATGTATTTTCAAATGTCATCATCTGCTCAAAAAGTGGTAACAGATCGACTTGCTTCAAAATGATGAAGTGTTGATCAAAAGATGGCCAATGTCCATCATGAGATTTCAATGTTCCATTGGCCATAGATCCTAATTATTTCTAACGGCCATATCTCTTCCCAATCATTCGAAAATCAAAACATGTTGATATTAGGAGTGAGCATTAATGAAAGAGCAGTTCAACTGGATGGGATTTAAAAATTAATTTTCAATTAATTCAAAAAAATTGTGTTCCTTCTTTTCTTGAACACGCTCTGTGCGCCATTCCCCTCATTCCTTCTTGACTGGTGGTAAAACTCTGAGTTTCGAAATGAATCACAAAATGAACCACTCCGCAACCATGTCCATGATTGATTTAGTGAAAAAAACGACACAACATGTTTGCGAACAACCCTCCACTCATGTCCGAATCAATTCACGAGCTCTTGAAAAAACATGTGAAATTATTTCTCAACACATTCATCAAAAATTGAAACAACAACAACAACAACAAATTGGAACACTCACCACAAACTCAACAACTCCCTCACTCATTGAATCTCTCTTCATTGAATGGGACAATGATACCTTACATTACAGAAATTTACAAGAACCATCTCTTACTTGCCAATACATTCTCGTTCTCTCTTCCATTAATTTCTGTTTTTGGCCACATAATGATTCCAATCCCAATGATGAATTTGAATATGGACATTTGGCAGGTGCCTTACGGAAAGTATTAACACAAGATCCGAATGCCTTTCATGCTCTTGCTCTTTCACAATTATCCGAGGAGAAATTTATTCATGAATGGATGAATGGAGTAAAAGTTCCACTCGTTTCAGAACGTGTACGATTGATACGAGAAGTGGGTTCTGTTCTATTGGAACATTTTGAAGGAAGTGCTTTTCATTTGATTCAATCTGCTCAAAAGGGTGTCAAAAAATTGGTCTCTCTCATCACTCAATATTTTCCAGGATTTAGAGATTCTTGTATTTACTCGAAAACTGGACATCAAATTCATTTCTATAAGAGAGCACAAATATTTTGTGCAGATATTTATGGATGTTTTAGAGGTGAAGGAATTGGTGAATTTGAAGATATTCATGAATTGACCATGTTTGCGGATTATCGAGTACCACAATTATTGAGTAGCAATATTCATTTCATTGAGAATATGAACACTATTAATGCTACTGTTAATGATATGACAAATATTAATGATGAGGATGAGAATGTAGTACTAGTCTATAGTTCAGAATTGAAAGATAAAATTGCTCGACTACAACCATTGGAGTATAGTTCCCAAATGGAAGTTGAAATTCGAGCATTTACCATCCAAGCAGTGGAACAGATGAGACAAATTTTACTCGAAAAGCACAGGATCAAATGTTTGAGTATTGAGATTGATTGGATGTTGTGGCAAATTGGTGAAAATGCAAGAAAGACCATCAAGCCTCATCATCGAACACTTTCCATTTATTATTAAAAAAAGTTAAAGTTGTGTTGATACAAGGTTTGTTGATGGGTGGGTGGTGTATATCATATCATTTGGGTACAGTTGTCGTGCTGCTTCAATTCGAACATGTTGTTCTCGGGACGACTCTTAAGGCTCTCTGTGACACAACACGCTTGAACGAGTGTCACCAAGAATTCCGCAACACAAAAAAATACCGCACGCTCTCGTTGTGTTCATCCACTACCAAAAAATAACGCACCAGAGCGTTCCGATATCACCAAAGAGACGAACCGCGTGTTATTGTCTTCTACAAGAACTTCATGAGTGGCTTTCAAGAGAAGGTCATCATCATTGCTTCTAATTTGATTGTAAATACAGTATCCTCGTGCCCATAATATTTTTATTCAAGACATCCTCTTCATTCCGTCAGTTGCGGACAAACCATCTTTTCATATATTGTGCTAAAAACCAATCATCATAAACGCACACTTTCTCAGCACGTCTGACATTCATTCCGTATTTATGTCCTCTATCCCATCAACAAAAAAAAGAAAACAACAACAGACTTCTATTGACTTTACAAAGCAATCCGATCAAACCAAGAAACTTAAACCTTCAAAAATAATTCAAGACGAAGAAGACAACGACGTTGAGATTATTGATATTACAAGTGTTGCCTCATCAAAGCCTAAAATGAAAGCAATGGCAGTAACATCATCATCTGCAAGTACAAATTCTTCTTCATCACCAAACAATAACAACAATTCAACACTAACATCCACTTCGTCATCTTCAGGAGGATTTACTAAAAAGTCATTGACTCCATCCACTGGAGGTGGGTTGACCAATAACAACAACATGACCACCTCCCCCCTTCCATCAGCATCACAAAAAAAGAAAATACTCAAAATTAAGCCCTTCACCATCAAACCAACCGTTGATGAAAATTTCGAAGAAGAGACTTGGAACAAACTTAAATCAGCCGTAATAGCCATTCAACAAAAACAATCGATTTCGATTGGACAAGAAGAGCTTTATCAACTTTGCTCTGATTTGTGTAGACACAAAAAATATGAAAGCACTTTTAACAAATTGAAAGAATTATGTAGCCAGAATATTGAAAGCATTGTGGATGATTTAACCAACAAAACACCAGAGCATACTGCTTTCTTGAATATTGTTGTGAAAAGCTGGGAAGACTTTACAGAACAATTGAAATCTATTCGATCAATATTTCTCTATCTTGAAAGATCCTATGTGGTTTCCTTGCCAGATAAAACCATATGGGACATGGGATTAAAAATATATAGAGAATGTCTAAAGAACAATGAACAAGTAGG
Organism: Naegleria fowleri; assembly: GCF_008403515.1. Lineage (NCBI taxonomy): Eukaryota > Heterolobosea > Eutetramitea > Acrasida > Naegleriidae > Naegleria > Naegleria fowleri. The sequence continues at coordinate 79,569 of NW_025407990.1, read as the reverse complement.
AAAAAAGATAATTTCTGGTATTTTATATCTCATTCAACAAGAAAGAAATGGTGAAAGCATCGATAGGTCCATTGTGCAACGTCTTGTGAGAATGTTGATGGCCCTTCAATTATACGAAGATTATTTCGAAAAATCATTTCTCGAAGAAACTAGAGATTTCTACTCTGCAGATGGACTAACGCATGTGGACACGCTCAATCCTCCAGAATATTTATTGTACGTTGAAACTAGGTTAAGACAAGAATCAGAAAGAGTGAACAATTATCTGTCAAAGACAACTAAACGACCACTCATTCAAATTACAGAACATGAACTGATCAAGAAACATGCAAAAACCATTTTAGAAAAAGGATTCTATGAAATGATGGAATCTCACCGAATTTTTGATCTGAGTCGATTGTATGGTTTATTAAGATTAGTAGATGAACTGGAATTACTCAAAGAATATTTCACAGACTATATGAAGGCAAAAGGAAGTAGAATTGTTAAAGATGAAGAAAATGAAAAGAATATGGTTCAAGAGACTCTACAGTTAAAAAGCAAGGTCGATGAGCTGTATGAACAAGCTTTTCACAAGAATGAACAATTCATGTATGCCATAAGAAAGGCATTTGAACACTTTTTGAATTTGGTTCCAAACAAACCAAGTGAACTGATTGCAAAATACATTGATTCGAAATTGAAATCTGGTAACAAGGGATTAACCGAATCTGAATTGGAGAGATGTATGGATAACGCACATGCCATTGTCAAATACATTCATGGAAAGGACATCTTTGAGGCATTTTATAAGAAAGATTTAGCAAAGAGACTCTTATTGGGAAGATGTGCGTCCTATGATGCAGAAAGGATAATGATCGCTAAACTCAAAACAGAATGTGGTCCTCAATTTACGAACAAACTTGAAGGCATGTTCAAAGATGTCGATATTTCCAATGAAATGATGGCAAACTTTAAGAAAAGTAAGGAATACAAAACATTATGTTCCGAGTTGGGGGCAGACGACTCCTCGACCATGCCTTTCGAGTTAAATGTCACCATACTAACGAGCAGTAATTGGCCCAATTACACTCCAGATACTCTAAATTTACCAAAGGAAATTTCATTGGCTCAAGAGGCCTACAAGGATTTCTATGTTAACAAACATTCTGGTCGTGTTCTTAAGTGGATTCACAGCCTTGGTCAATGTACTTTGAAATCTCTCTTTCCTTCGGGACGAAAAGAGTTACTTGTATCCTTCTATCAAGCCCTCACACTCTTACAATTTAATAACCAAGACAAAATCCCTTATACAGAACTGAAAAAACTCACAGGTATCGAGGATGCAAAGGAGTTTATGCTCACCATGCAATCCCTAACATTACACAAAGTGAAAGTATTGAGAAAGGAAAGAAAAGGAACAGACATTAAGGAAGATGATGTGTTCTTTGTGAATGATGAATTTACTCATCCACTCACTAAAATTAAGGTCAACTCTCTGCAACTCAAAGAAACTAAAAAAGAAAGAGCAGAAACTACTGAAAAGGTTCTATTAGATCGAAGTTATGTCATTGATGCTGCCATTGTGAGAATTATGAAGGCAAGAAAAACTCTCACTCATCAACAATTATTGGCAGAAGTGTTAAAACAAATTCGATTCCCAACGACTGGTCAAGATATAAAGAAGAGAATTGAAAGTTTAATTGACAGAGATTATCTGGAAAGAGATACAAATTCACAAGCTGGTAGTTCCTCCTGTACCTACCATTATGTTGCTTAGAAGACTTTCTTTTCAGAGGAAGAGAATTGCTGAGAAAGAGAGATTGAGATGTAACCATTGAATGTATTTGTTGTTGTTGTACAAAGCGTAGTTCCAAAAACATTAAAGTTATTTGAAAACTATTTATTGACAAGAATATATTTATCAACAAGATTTTCTTAAATTGGTAATGAATTATATCTTTGTCTTGTCATGAACACGCAATCGATCGCATCATCTTTGCGCATTCGCGAACTAGTTTCAATAATAGCCCTTGAAGCAATTCGAGCCATGTGTAATCTTGTCCGTTTGTTTGGACAGGCACGGCACGAGTGCTCATGCCTCTTCCACTCGTTGTGTCAGTTATGACCTCCAAAGTATTTTTGAAGTGAAAAAATGAAGAGAAGTTTTGATGAAGCCTTGTTGGGTGATTGCAATCACCAACCCAACAACAGCCACACCACCACCACCACCGACCATCCTACCACCACCACCACCACCAACACGACGACGACAACTGCTCACAACGTCCAAGAAGGTCATCATCATCACCATGGGTTGTCCTCTTCCCCATCATCATCAACCACCACCACCACAGTTGAAACAACAACAACCCTAGATCCGAACACTTCTGCTACTCACCAACCGCATCAAGCCTTTTCCGATCCCTATCATCGGATCACGCCACTCATGATGAGTGCAACAACAGGAACTCATCAACCACCAACACCCTCCTCATCAGCCTCTCCAATGAACCAACCACCACCACCTCAATCACATCATCCAGCACACTCTCAACAACACTCTTCTTCCAGCACACTTCATCGATTAGCCATTCATAATGCCACCATGAACACAGTAGTTCAGAGTCAGGCCATTCAACGATCTTCAGGAAATGCACATTCCAATAGTGACCATTTGTTGACTCAACCACCACCTCTTCTTGGATCCTCTCAGTTGTTGACGCATTCTCCTCCTTCAAAGAAATTAAAACTTACTTCACCAAGTAATCAAACTCAACCCTCGTCGTCGTCATCTCCCTCACCTATTCATGGCTCATCTCAACAATCTCTACCTCCAAATTTACCAAATCTTTTACCAAATTTAATGGGCAATCATTTACCACCTTTGAGTAATTTCTTATTTACACCTCCACCTTTTTTACAGGCTGTGAGTCGATCACGATCGAATTCTTCATCTTCGACAAATTCAACACAAAATTCTTCTCAACCACCCACCATGATGAATCAACAGAGGAATAGATCTAATTCAGCAGCAACTACATCAGCAGCAGTGACAAGTAATTTATCATCTCTCCCTCCTCAGAACATAACGAACCCTTCTTCTCTTGTTAATAACAATCCTTCATCCAGTTCAATGCCTCAAAAAAATCATCCTTCTCATCTTCACTATCCACATCAATCTCAACAACCAGTCATTGGGCAACAACAAACACCAGTATTATCTACTCATGGTCTTTCTTCAAATCAAGACCAAAATGCAAGAAGTCAAAAATTAAAAGAGACCTGGGTAGAAGTTTACAAAAGCTTAAAAAAACTGGAGGCGTTTGTCAGTCAAAAAACAACACAATCATGTACAAAGCCTTGGGAAAATAACGAACATGTTACATTGTTTACTACCATTTATGATTTATGCATTTTACCTGATTCTGTTTATTATGAAGATCAACTCTATATTCTCTATTCTATTTATATTAAGAAATATTTACAAACGACCATTGTGCCATGTTTGAAAGACAAACACTCTGAAGATTTGTTAAATGAAATTGTTTTTATTTGGGGAAATTTTAGAGATATATTTGTGAGATTTTGTTCCTATATTTTTAAATATTTGGATCAATTTTATGTCGTTTCTAATTCAAAACGAACATTGAAAAGTGAAGCTTTTTATTCATTCAAGACAGTGGTTTTTGATGGAATGAAAAATACATTGAGACAAATTGTTTTAGATAAGATTGATCAAGATCGAAAAAATTTCCATTCTGATGCCTCCTTTTATTTGTCACAACGACATTTATTGAGACAAACTCTTGAATTATTCATTGAATTGGATCATTCAAATTTTGTACCAGTTCCAGATGGAACTCATTCCATTCCTTCTCATCAGCAGCAACACCAACTGCAAACACGTGAAAGTAGCAACCACAACAACTCGAGTACTCCAATTGTGACCCCTGTGAACGCCTCTTTTACAAATACGACTAGTTTGGCCAGCACCACACCGTTGTTCTCATCCTCCTCTACATTAGCATCCTCTTCTTCCTCTCCTCCTACATGTCCCAATGCCCATCATTGTGAAGAATATGTGGAAGATTTTGAAAAATTTGCTGAAAAAGAAACGAGAGAATTCTATCATAAAATTGCAGAAGATTGGATTGAGAAATATAATCTTACAGAATATTTATTAAGAGCTGAAGATTGTATTCAACAAGAACAATCAAGAATTAATGCAATATTCCCAACACACTTTTCACAAAATAAGCTCATGAAAATTGTGGATATGGAATTATTGAAAAATAAGGAACAACGTTTATTAGAAATGTCTGGTTCAGGTGTGAAAATTTTAATCAGAGATGAAAAGATTGAAGATTTAAAAAGATTGTATCGACTGATGAATCGAGTTGAAGGAGGATTGGAACCTGTTGCTGAACTCTTTAAGGAGCATTTGATTTTTGTTGGAAACGATTTGTTTAGCAAGTATGAGAGAGCAACTTCTGAAATGATTAAAGGAATACAACCGAATGCAAGTGGTGTACCATGCACTGTTGTGGATTCTACGAGTGCAAATAGTAGAATGAGTGGTGGTGGTGGTGGAATGAGTGACACCTGTAATGATACTTTGAGTGCTAGTAGTAGTAGTGGTAGTAGTTGCGAATCATCGATCATTTCAAATGAAGTGTATACCAAATGTGTGAGATTCTTGATCGAATGCTATGTCATTGAATTGATGGAATTACACAAAAAGATGAAAAATATTGTGAATGGACCATTTTGTAGAAATGTCATCTTTCACAAAGCTATGTCCGAAGGTTTCAAACAATTTGTGAATAAGAATATTTCACTTGGTCAATTTGAAATTCGGGTGGTTCAACTATTTGCATACTATACAGATGACATTTTGAGAAAAAAGACAGATGATAATTTAGATTCAATTGTTGATTTTATTCAATTCTTCTCGGATAGAGATATTTTCATTGAAGAATATAGAAAGTTGTTTGCTGTTCGACTTCTCGTTACAGATTATCAAGAATTGGAGGAACGAATGATGATTTCAAAGCTAAAATATCATTACAGAGGAATGGCAGATATTTACAAGCTAGAGAAAATGCTTACTGATAAAACTATGGCCAATGACATGAGACAAGACTTTCAAAATTATATCACAACACATAATATACAGCTTCCCTATGAAGTGAATGTCACTGTGTTGACGATGGGAATGTGGCCTTTAAAAGCCAAAGAACATATGAAACTTCCAAACGAGATTGCTGAATCACAGACACTCTTTAAACGATTTTATGATGACAGAAATAGACTGAGAGTGTTAAAATGGGTATATTCAAAGAGTATGGTACAATTACTAGCTCACTATGCGAAAGGAAATCATTTATTGGAATTGTCCACTCTGCAAGCATCGATACTCTTATTGTTCAATGAACATTCTTCATTGACAGTGAAAAAAATAGAAGAAATGACTGGTTTGACTTATGATCATTCGACTACATCCCAAACACAACAACAAGCTGAACATCAAACAAGCACTGACGTCAAACCGTTGGCAAATTCTTCCGAATCACAATCTTCTTCATCGTATTCATCCGATATTGATTTGAAACAAGCGATTGCATCACTTACTACCGAGAAACTACCTCTTCTTATTGCTACTAGTACTCCTAATGCAAACAATAGTGGTAGTAGTAGCAGCACTCCTAGTAACAGTAGTGGAACATCTGCTGCCATGACACTCACCATCAATGAGGCATTTCATAATCGACTTTACAAAATTAAGGTACCTCTTCCCAGAGTCACTCAAAAAGATATTCAGAACACACAAGCATCTGTATCCACAGATCGTACCTATATTTTAGAGGCATGTGTGGTTCGAGTGATGAAAACAAGAAAGACCATGAACATTCAGAGTCTATTTAACGAGGTTGTGACACAACTCATTCCAATTTTCACACCAGATGTCAAACAAATCAAAAAGAGAATTGAGTCATTAATTGAAAGAGATTTTTTAAAACGAGATGAAGTTAATAACACACTAATACACTATGTTGCTTAAATCACACCAATTAAATTTTGACCAATCTGCTCACCATACTTTGGCCTCTTGTTTCTGCGATCTCATACGGTGTTTTTCCTGCGTTGTTTTTAATGGACCTATCTGCACCCAATCGTAAAAGCTCCTCTACAGACGCAACCCTTCCAAAATAGCAAGCAATGTGAAGCGGTGTATCTCCAAACTACATAACAATCGTACCATGAGGTTCAACATCTCAACTTACGTAAGCCTTGCTATTGACGTTTAATCCTGCTTTCACAAGCACCTCCAGTATTTCAACATTGTCTTTTGAGGCTGCGCCATGAAGGGGGTTCTTGGTGAACGAAGTGTTGGAAAGAGCTCGAACAAGGAAGGTTAACTTACCCACTGAATTTGGAGAACATTATGTTGAAGCATCCCTTGAAACCATGTCATTCACATACCTCAATCTGATTTGTGTGAGCTTGAGATACACAACAATGACACTTACGAACTAATTCCGAAACAATGTTCCGTTCCTTTGATCAAAATACTTACTTTCTGCAACACATCGATGAGGTAAATCTCTGTTGGGAAACATTACTTACATCCCCTAACTCCAACTTTGCTCCTTTGGAAATTAAGTATGATACAATTTCTTTGTTACCCTTAAAGGAAGCAGCAAATAGCGGAGTCTGGAAGAACATCGGATCTCTCTTACGAAAAAATCAAAACTAAAAGGATGCATACCCACTTTAAGAAAGAAAATAATAGATCAGATTTTCAGATCTTAATTAAGAACCACTTACCTCACTATCAAATATTCCAACATGCATAAAAGCATTCAGATCGGCCTTCCCTCCTTCTACAATTTTTTTAACGGCCGACAAATCACCCTTCGTGGCAGCCTCATAGAGTTCTTTTGTTGAGGGTTGAGACATTTTTTATTTGTTTTGGTTGATGGCAATTCTCGAGTGTGAATGAGTCCCTCACACGGTGATGATGATTCATTAGTGATGGAGGCCAGCCACATCTCATCACAGTGACGACCAAAATCCTTAATTCCTTTTCAAATGTTCCCACTCTCCCTTGAAGGTGTTTGGCTTCCAATAGTATCTTTCGTCATGATGATCATGTCCACATGATTCATCGCCACATTCTTCACCATTCAAGTGCTCACCTTCTTGAGGGTAGTCTTCTGTTTCAAATAGTGGATAATTGAATGGATAGCTGGAGGGGGTGAGAACAATGTTTTCCACATCCTGGTTGCGTCCTCCGAGCAGTCCAGCAGAGTAAATATCTCGTGAAACAATTTCTTGGACTAGTTCCGGAGTTTTAGACAATCGAGGAATCATTTCATTGAGTATAGAAGCTGATAATTGTTGATGTTCTGGTTTGTTCTCATCATTAGTAAGAATTTCCTTCATCTTGAGATAAAGTGGTAAATAAAGTTGATAATTTGGTTTAACTCTATTCTTCTCTTCCAATTCAACAATAAAGTTAAAACATTCATCAAATTTTCCATTCTCAATAAAACAATTCACAATATTCTTGTAAGTAGAATAATCTAACGTCAATTTAAAATCATTGTGGATGGTATTCAGGAGATGAAGAGAAAGAGGTAAATATCCAAAGAGACATGAAATAGTGATAAGTTCTAAATATATTCCTAGAGTCTTTGGCTCTTCGGCTTGAACATATTGATTTAATTTTGTTAGAGAGTTCAATAAAGTAAAATTTGGAGCGTTGGATTTTGTTTGATCTTTACGAGCATTTTGTGAAATATATCGATGAATATACTTGTCCAATTCTTTGGCCATTTTACTGCTTCCTTTTGGAAGGCATGATGAGGTTTTACTCCTCACAGATTCCCATAGCCGTAAAATATGATTTTTTTCAATTTCCGAGGTTTCATCACGAGCAAGGGGTGATTTACTTTCCACTGTTACACCTTGAACAATTCCGAAACTGATATGGTTGGTGCAATAATTGGTCCTTGTGATAGTATAAATGTTAACATTGTTGGTACTACTCGTATAAATCGGAAAATTAATATTTGAAAATAAGAGGGTTCTTGAAGAACAACAATAACGATTTAATAAAGAGAGTTGGGAGAGTTTCCCCATTGTCCCTGTGGAGAGCCTTCTGGGCATCATTTTTTTGTGGTGCAATTCAATTGAGCTTGAATCTTTCTTGTATCCATGAACATGCTGTTTGTATTTGAAAATTAAAACTGAGATGTCTGGGATCATCCTATTTCCTGTCAACAAAGAGACTCCTTGGTTTTCATTGGAATTCAACAACAAGGAACTCGTGCACGGAATCCACTTCCGAACGTGCCATTCCGAAAATTTCTGTTCTATTTTCTTCCTCAAACACAACGAATTGGTTCAAATCCCCCTCTTTAAAAAATGCCAAAATCCAAGTCACAATCCACTGCCTCGAGGTCATCGTCGTCGTCTCTTTCGGAACCCACCACCACCACCAGTAGCCACTCATCATCTACTACGACTTCAAATGCTTCCGTATCGAGCGATGAAGAATCACAACCACCACCACCACCATCGACTACCAAACAACGAATAGTAAAAACTCCATATACAAAGAGAGCTTGTGTCGGATGTCATAAAGCAAAGGTGAAATGCTCACATGAACGACCTTGCCATCGATGTACGGCGAAAGGAATTGAATGTGTGGATTATGTTCCTGTCCAGCAACAACAACAGCAGCAGCAACAACAACAACAAGCTACCCTACTCAATAATAATCATCACTCGACGTCGTCCTTGAATTCTCTCATCACACCTCATAATGTCATTGCAATTCCAACGACGGGAGCCAATCCTTTTATATTTTCAACTCATCCTTCGAATGGAATGGCAATGCCAATGGTTCCGGTGATATTCCCAATGACAGCTAGTGGTTGTAATATGGGAGGTGGTACTAGTGAGGCCAACCATAATAGTAATAATAATAATAACAATACTAATAGTAATCATCATCACCATGCCATGTTATTTGACCCTTCATCATTATTTACGAATATGAATCCTATGGATCATGCAATAAATTCCACCCTATCACAACATATTCCTGCATTGGATTCTTCCTCATCAAACGCTGCCGTCCATCATCAACCTCACTTTTTACATCCACCATTAACAACCTCATCATCATCAACAACAACAACAACGTCATCCACCACCGTCATCTCCACTTCATCTCATGGTGGTAGCAATCACATCACTAATACTCATCATCACCAAGAACAGTGTTGCTCCTCCGAAAACAATCATTTTAACGACTCACTTTCTCTTTCACCTTTTCTTTCTCCATTCGGAAAAGGAAAACAACATTTTGAACCTTTTCCATCCTTTCACACGATGAATGAATCAAACACAAGAATTGAAGAACTTGATTCGAGTATGGGATTCGAAGAGGAGGATGCCGGTGTTGACGAATCCATCATTGCTGCTCATCAACCAGAATTGGATGACACTTCTTCCTCTCGACAACTTTTACCTTACATACCCAATAATACACTTCCTCCATCCTCCACAAATTCAGCAAACAGCAACTCTGACATTGCAAATATTGGTAATTTATTATGTATGGTTATTAAGAAACAAGACAAGCAATCAAGAGAATTGAGAGAATTGAAACAAGACATTTTAGAGTTGAAAAATTACATTTTGGCAAACAGTAGAAATTCGAGTTCGAGTAAGAAAATAATTATTTCATAATAAGCATTTTCGAGATGTGTCACAATAGGGGCATGATCTCAACTGTTGCAGTGAGTCACACTGCGAAACATGTTTGTGTGTACAGACGAGCAATATTAAACAGCTTTTCATAAGCTCAGAATTATTATTAACGTATGAAGAAGAACAAGAGATTGGGAGTGGACTCACTCACCAATCTGGGCTTCTCTTTTCATACGGTAATAGTTATTGTAATCTCAGTGTCTCAACCATGTTTGCCAACTGTCCATTCCGGAACACGTTCTCCATTTCACGGCCTCCCGGAGAGGAGACAAATTTTGAAAAACTGAAAAAATGCAATCAGAAGACAACGTTCCTCCCATCTCACTCTCGGCTCAAAAAGAAGAGGAAAAGCCTTCAAACTCAGCAGCTGCTGAATCTTCTTCTGACAATGGAGGCCATACTCACGGATGGAATGCAGAGAATGTATCCTTCTTGGTGTGTAGGTTTTTGTTCTTGTGTTGAAAGGCTTTATCTCAAAACTCTGAAATAATTTTGTTATACTCCTCACCTCACATTATTGTTGGGTAATTATACCTCATCACTGATTTATGTGATGATATACATGAATGTGTGTTGTTACTCATCATTACAAAAGTGGTGGGTGTTTTTCAAGTCGTTATGGTCGTTCTGTTCTGGGTATTTTTCGATTATGAGCACTCGGTAACGAATTCAGATGAAACCTCACTCAATCTCGCTAATGAAGAAGCACACAAAGATGTGGTTCATTACTACAAACCCATGCTCGATGTCGGTATCATGGTGTTTGTTGGTTTTGGTTTCCTAATGACTTTTTTGAAGAGATATGGCTATATGGCCTTCGGAATGAATTTCTTTATTTCAGGTAAGTGCTTCATGTTCAACACAATTGGCACAATCATCAATTCACCATGATGAAATATAAATTGTGTTTGGCCGAATCTAACCTGATCATCTCCCTGTTGTTGTTGATTTTTTCAAATGCATTCCACCCTCATTATTATCATCATCTCAAAATATTCACAGCTCTCATTTTCCAATGGGGAGTTTTGAACCAGGCCTTTTGGCGAGGCGTTTATAAGGGATTTCCAGTTACTGGAGATCAAGTAAATTGGCCAAATCCAAGATGGATGGTGCATTTTGAACTCCAGGACTTGGTAGAAGGCCATTTCGCTGCTGCTTCTTTCCTTGTTTCATTTGGTGTTTTGATTGGCAAGACTACCCCTCTTCAAATTACTATTGCTGGAATAATTCACACTCTTTTCTATTCTTTGAATTTTTATATTGGTACTTGGGTGTTGAAGGCAAGCGATATTGGAGGATCAATGTTTATTCACTTGTTTGGAGCTGTTTATGGATTGATGGCTTCTTATGTGTTGTGGAATAAGAAGGCAATTGCTGGACATCCAGCCCAATCATCTCGTTACACTTCTGATCTTTTCTCATTGATTGGTACCATCTTCCTTTTCCTTTGTTGGCCATCATTTAATGCTGCTGTAAGTTTTATGAACACATAGTATTTACATACCTATGTACCTATATATATTGTAGTTATGTAAGTTTTAATTTTGCGGAGATTGTTCACATCATAGTATTTACAATGTAACAGCCCCAACTGGTACAACTCAATACAGAGCCTTCATTAATACCATCATGTCCTTGATGGGATCAACTGTGGCCTCGTTCTTCTGCAGTAGATTGGTAAGAAAAGGAGTTTTTGCGATGGAAGACATTCAAAACGGTACTTTGGCTGGAGGAGTAGCTGTTGGTGCAGTAGCTGGTAAGTCTTTTCAATAATGCCAAATATATGAAACCAACCATTGTGTTTGTTTGCATTCTTAATTTCAGATATGGTTATTTTACCAGGAGGCGCTTTAACTATTGGTATTATTGCAGGATTTATTAGCGTTTTTGGATTCAAGTTCTTTACTCCAAATTTGAGAAGATATCTCAAATTGCACGACAGTAAGTTTAATAATTTATTTGACACCACTAATTTCTAATTTAAATGAATAGCCTGTGGAGTTTTGAACTTGCATTGCATTCCAGGATTTATTGGAGGGGTTGGCTCAATCATTGCTGCAGGTGTTGCAGCTGGACAAAGAGTCAATTACGGAGTTCTCTATGATAAAATGTTTGGGTATGTATTAGTATTATTTATAATGGGAATTTGTTTTTCAATACTTAACAACGATTAATCATTCTGAATGAATAGAAACGGAACTCATCAATGGGGATATCAATTTGCCACATTGGCCATTACCATTGGAATTGCACTTGTCTCTGGTTTATTGGCTGGGTTGATCATTAGATGGTTGTTCCCAGAGAAATCTGTCTTCTATGACGAACCTTACTGGGAGGTTGCAGATGAATCATTATTGGTTGATGAAGAACCACCTAAGGAAGCTAAGGAAGAAGAGAAGAACATTGAGCTCAGGGCTGTCAACGTTTAATAAATTTGACATAATATTTTATTACTAAGGAAAGAGACAGGGATTTAATGTCATAATTTTACATCGTTGTAACCCGTAGATACTGGAGTACTTGGGAGAAAATCAAGGCTTCCAAAAAGCTCAATATCTGGAAGATCGAACTGGGCTTCATCTTCACCAACAAATGGTTCAGAAAAGGAGAAAGAAATAGAATCCTCAACATCCAAAACTTTTGCATTTGATTCAGAAAAAGATTCACTCAAAACAAAATTATGTTGTCCAAAATCTACATATTGCACATTAGTAATCACAGGTTCGCTTTGTGAGGTTTGAGCCATTTGGCTGTTCTTTTGTTGGTGAGTTGAACTTAAATACTGAGTAGCGCATGATGCAGGAGGAGATAAAAATCCATATTGTGTGTTGCTGGCACGTGCAAGTTGTTGAACGCTCATATTGTTGTTCGAAACAGAAGGGGGCATAGAAGGTTGAGAAAGGTCTTTTTTGTTTGTAGTTTTTCTCTTCTTTGTTTTTTGTGTTTCTTCTTCATTACAAGTACTAATTTGAACGTTGTTATATTGAATGAGACCGTTAGGAAGCTGTTGCACTACGGGAGGAGGTTTGGTTGGAACAATGGATGTGGATGGCTGCTCTAAAGGAGGACTATCAAATCTGAGAATGTTTTTGGTATTAATGATGTTTGTGTTGTTAGATTTGGAATTGTCCTGAGCAGTTACAGTTGTTTGAGATGATGGATATTTTGATGGAGCAGTTGTTATTTGATTATTTGTCATCATCGATACTTGATGTTGTTGATGAATGAAAGGCTGAGAGTTTGATTGACGATGATGCATCATCATTGGTGGTTGTTGATAAAGTGGAAGTCCTCCTTGCTGCTGCTGATGCTCTGCATGTTGTTCTTCATGCTCGGTGTGAGCGCCTTCAGCCTCCTCATTTTCGGTGCTGCTCATCTTTCTCTTCTTTGGCATGCTGATCACAAAGTAATTTTGTTGAAAGTTCTCGCAGGTTTTCAATTGCTTTCTTAACTGAAAGTACTTCTTCTCTTTTCTAATATTGGACATACAAGGCTCCCATTCGCTAGTCATGTCCACGAATTTAAAGGATGGATCTTTCTTCTTGTTCTTTCCCGAAGATGAGGATGAAGGCTCTACTACGTGCTCATTTGCAATTTTATCAGACTTTTTCTTCATACCCGAGTGAGTGAGAGTAAGTGAGGAGGAGGAGGAGGAGGAATTGCGATGATGAGGATGGGCGAATTCACTGATGTGGTGGTGGTGGTGGTAGGACGGTTGTGTGTGAGAGTTTTTAAATTGCTTGTAAAGAGACTATTTTTTTTAAAAATAAAATTCATAGAAAAGGCCCAAGTCTTTACAAATTAAGAGTATTAGGTGCTGTTTCAATATTCGAGCATTATGAACGTTCAATTGCAATTGGTACATTTTCACATGTGTGTCTCATCACACCGACATATTCATCATTAAGCAGGATGGAGGGCCAATTTTATTGAAAAAAATCCTCCTTACCTCTCAACATGGCAAACACTAAGTTGAATGACACAGCACATATGTGTGTGTCATACTTAAATGTGTTGTCACTAATGCATTCTCATAAACAACTCTCAGCTGACTCTTAATAATGACAGAGTTTTCATCATCTACTTCTCTCTTTGAACACTAAAAATCACACAATGATTCACTCGTTATTAGAGAGTTCCATCTTTTTGAACCAATTAATTGCTCGATTGAGGTCTTTTCAAAAGATTGAATAATAGATTTGAATCCTATTAGAATTCAATCAGAAAAAGCATGCACCTCTTCGCTCCCAGCCAGCACCAAAACAATCCAATTCTCCAAAAACGAGCTTTGGGTGATGGCCCGTCACTTGCCATCCACAACAAAAAAAAATGTTCAATCTTCGTTACTGGCTTTTTTCATTGTATCCCTCTAACTTTTTGTATCCGCCCATCGTTTGGCTACTCGTTCCAGTATGTCTCTACGGTACAGCCATTTTAGTTGGTTTATTGGGTGGAAGACAAATTCCTCTCGTAACCGTTCTCTCCAATGAAGATTTAATTCCTGCCTATAAATTCTCTGAAGAGAGAGCAATGCCTCATTTGAAAGCAATTTCTTTTGTACCAAATCCAGGACAAGAGAATGTTGGAACGTCTCTAGTGAGAGTGGCTGGTACTGCATCGTATTTTAAAGCAAGAGATTATATTTTGAGTCAAGTGAAGAAGGTTTATGGTGTAAGTGTTAATTGTTATGTCATTGACAATTGATGTACGAGAGATTAACATTTTTGTCAATTTTTCATCCAATAATTTATTCTTGTTCTTCTTATTCATTCTAACATTATTTTCATTTATTATTATTCCACTTGTTCTAACATCATGATTTTATACATGTCATCATGATCATCATCTTTTTCATCATTATCACACATCATCACTGTCAAATACACACAACATCAACTCATCATCATTAGTATCAATCATCAACACTTTGTCGAGTCGAATACGACGTTCAAAATGTCAAACACTACAGTAACATTATCGTACGTGTGAGTCCAAACAACATGACCAATCCAGGTGATTATTACTCCTTCTTGTTGAGTTCACATTACGACACGGTTGAATTCAGTGCTGGTGCTTCGAGTGATGGTACTGGTGTTGCAGTCATGTTGGAATTATTAGAAAATGTTGTCAACACTGTCGATAATGTCATTAAATATCCAGTCATCTTCTTCTTTGGTGGAGGTTCAGAATATAATTTCGAAGCAACCAAAGAATTTATGAAGAATCACGAATGGTCCAAGAAGTGTCTCCGTTTCATTAATATGGATTCAAGTGGAAGTGGTGGTAAATCGATGGTATTCAGAGTGACTGATAATTCAATTTTGAATGAATACAATGACGCTCCTCATCCTTACATTTCAGTCATTGGAGAAGAAGTGATGAAATTGAAGACCAACTATGACACTGATTTCACAGTCTTCTCTGACAAGACCTATCGTAATCAAACCAACACATTACCTAAATACTATTTAAAGGGATACGATTATGGCTATTTTTGGGATGGATATTTCTATGGTACTCAATATGACACCTATGATCGAATTTCACGTGGAACTTTACAACATTTAGGTGACAATGTCTTGCATCAATTAATGAAAGTTGTCACCGATGATAATATTATGAGTGGTACTGTCACCAATGATGCAGAATCTAATTATTTGGCTGATGAAGTCTATTTTGATGTTTTGGGTGGATTCTATGTTCATTTTAGTTTCCAATTGAGTCAAGCCATTCAAGGTATCATTGTAGTGGTTGATGTGATCTTACCAATTGTATTGATTATTGTCGATCATATGATTTCATTGCGTTATCATGACACATCCTCTGTTTATCAATTATTCAAGAAGAGTATTAGTGGTTTACAAGCTCGTTTATTACTCATTTTCCTTTATTTCTGTAGTTATGGATTGTCATTAGGTTTTGGTATTTTATTGGCTGCATTGACTGGTTCGATTGTGGATGGTATCAATGCCATGCCATGGTATCGTGATCCTGTATTGGCTGTCTTTTTATTTTCCACACCAACTTTATTGGGAATGTTTATCAGTCAATTTGGTGTTCACTTGATAATCAATGCTGCAATTTCTTCATGTGGATGTTTCAAAATGTATCGAATTAGTTTGAAGAGCAAATCAGAACTTAAACGTGGTGAAAATACTGCTGCTCAAACATTGATTTATGCAGCTGATAAGGAAAGATATCTCGCTTTGACTCTCTTTTGGGGATTGTTGACAGCTGTCAGTTTAATGACTCAACTCAAATCATTTTATATTGTTTACTTTTGGTCATTCTGTTTGAGTGGAATGCTTGTCTTACTTCTCGTTGTTGACCGTGTGATTATGTGGTCCTATATGATTATTCGTAATCAAACTCGTGCCAAAGCATTGGAAGCTGCAGGAGCTGACATGAGTGAAGAATTGACTTCTGCAGGAGATAATGTCGACAAGAGAAAGAAATTCTTGGAACTTCGTAGAGCAAAGAAGAAGGATGATGAATTGTCCAAAGAAGATGAAAAGTATCTTGGTAAATTGGCAGCAAAGAGAAATATGAGACATGAAATTGCTGCAAAATTGAAGGAATTTTCTATTAGAGATTTCTTCCATGCTGTTCATTATCATCAATTGTATTGGGTGATTGTCATGTCTATTGCTTGTTGGCCTCCAGCAACTGTCACAATTGATATTCTTGATCGAATGATTCATTTGATTATTCCATTGATGTCACGTGCTAGCTATCCAGTGTGTGGTGCAATGATTGGATCTGTCATTGGTTTATTGATTTACTTGTTAACAATTTCATACATGCCAATTATGCATCGTGCTGCTAATTGGGGTAAAGCAATGATTTTGACTGGTATTGTCATTGCCATTGTGGGAATTACTGCAGTTTCAATGAGTGGTTTCCAAAAATACTCTCCAAGAAAGGTCAGATTTACTCAAGTGAACAAGGTGGGTCCTCTCGATAAGGATGAGATCTCAACAATTCCTTATCCAATGGCTGCCACGAGTACTGCTCCATTGAAGTTTGATCAGAGCTCTTCTCTTGCTACATTTACTATGGAATCTTTTGATGGAATTGGTATTACTGGTCTTTTGAATCGATTCAAAGGTAATTATGGTGCCAATGGTGGCTTTTTCAGAGAATATTGTAAGGATTCCAAATGTGAATTCATCATCAGACGCCCAGGTGCAGAATCCTTTAAAGCATTGGAATATCACTTACATTTGAATCAATTGACCATTGCAAACTATGGAACCCAAACTGAGAACGATGAAACTATTGCTTCCTTTGATCTTACTTTGACATTGAAAGAGGGAATTACTTTGGCAGATTACACAGGATCACTTTCTGGTGACGGCACGCTTCAAAAATTCCAACTCGCTTCTAGTGATCCAAATTACAATAATGTGTTGTTCTATGTTGACGACAGCAAAACCTCCAAGACAATTCACAAGTTTGGTGCTCCACACACAACCACAACCATTTCTGCTTCTGTGAGATACAAGACTGCTTCAACTACCAAACCAACTCTTTCGTTCAATGTTCAGCTCTATGATTGTGACTTGAACGCTTCGGAAGTTGTCAAGAAATTCAACGACCTCTACGTGAACGGAATGTACTACGTCACCCCTCTAGGATCAACATCCTGTAAACTCGTTACAGAACAATCCACCATCAATATCCAACTTTAACAGACAGTAAATATTATATAAATTTATTTATTTTCATCCACAACATCTGATTCTTCCTCCAACTTTTCAAATTTGACCTCGTTGAGCTCCTTCTTCTTTTTAAGGATCACATTGAAAAACAGGAATTGCATCAAAATTGTCGAGTCCATGACCAACACTCCTGCACTACCAATTATCCATGGAAGCTAGATGAAATAAATGAAATGGTCGTCACAAAATGCATTGGAACATGATCAATACTTACTCTTGAAACAATAAATTGCCAGCTGGAATTGTAGAGGAATAAAGATGCGGCGTATGTGGTATTACTAGAGAAAAAAGTGTCACACATTCAATTTTCAAAATAATAATTCAACTTACCCCATGAAAGCGCAAATAAACAAAATTGGAGACAATCCATCAGTTGACATTCTACGGAACTGTTTGGAGTGAGTTGAACAAAACCTGACAATATCAATGAACTTACATTCTTAATGATTTGTGGGACTCTAGAGCCTAGATATAAGCAAGTGCTCACCGATCCAATAACATATCCAGCAATATCCTTTCCATAAATTGGCCAGTATTGATCATTGTAGTCAATGTAGTCCTCAGAAACTGTTAACAATTTTCTTCCAACTCTGTTAACACTATTTTCAACAAGATGGGAAGAGCTACTGAAACCAAATGATTGCAGCCATAATAAACCAGCTGTGAAAAATAAAGCAGAAACACCTAAAATTTTGCTATAGCTTTTCATGTTGGTATTTCCGTTATCATTATGAACAATGAGAGATTGAGTTTCATCTGTACCGCTATAGGTCACTGACACTTCGTTTCCATTAGTTCCATTTTCGTCGAAACCAATATTAATATTAATATTGTTTGCTTTCTTTTGTTTTATCCTTTCTTTG
This sequence comes from Naegleria fowleri, assembly GCF_008403515.1. NCBI lineage: Eukaryota > Heterolobosea > Eutetramitea > Acrasida > Naegleriidae > Naegleria > Naegleria fowleri. Next base: position 61,220 of record NW_025407990.1, on the reverse strand, counting down.
ATTTTATAATAAATGTATTGGCCAATTAAAATAAAATCCATAAGAACGTAGTACACTGCAGTTGCTATTTGTGTCGGTAATTGATCTGCCAAAATTGAGCCAATTAAATTCAAAGAGTCTCCCAAAATCCACTGCAGAAGAAATGCAGGTGCTAATGAATCCGCATTTGATTTTCTATAATTTTCAATAATTTGAGGAAGGTTTGCGAAAAGCCAAAAACCAATACTACTCAGACCAATCCAAAACGAGGCTTGCTCTAATGGGGTTCGGATGCAAGCACCCAACACTGTGTACATCCATGGAATGTAATGGTATCCCTCAAGAACAAGAGGAATACAATTGGCTGTATCATTGGTGGTATTGGAAGAATTATTAGAGTCCATGATGATGGACAACATCGTTGGTACGATGGGAATGGGATGAAAATTGATATTCATAATGACAATACCGAAGAGAGAGATGAAAATTGCCCAACGTTACGAAATTATTGATGATAATGATGATGAATGACTAATGGATGATGTCCGAAGCAACAAACTCCGGGTAAAAGAGGTACAAAATTTTTTCGAAGAGCAACCGACCTTTCCATTACAAAGATTTTATGGAGAGTTTTATACCAAACAATAATTTCTCTTTTGAGGAATTATTAACAATCGTCTGTCTGTTGTGATGAAGCAAACTCATTTCAGGTAAATGAGCATTTTGCTTTGGGAGCATGTCACATGCATTCTCAAAGAAAAGCATTCCTCTGTTAAGAATTGTTGAGCATTAATACTTTTGAAAGCGCTCTCTTTACACACCCACAATGTATCTCCTCCTTCTTCATGCAAAATTATAACATTGTTGAATGGGCATGCTTGCACTCTTTCAATTTTCACATGTGTTTGGACCAAAGAATTGAACGAGATAAATGTCAATTTAACTGCATCTTCGAAATTGGTCGCTATGCTTCTCCAAGGGCCTTTCTTTAACTTTTTAGCAAGTTCCAATGGCATAATTAATCCATCACTATTTGTTTTCTTATCATCTTTACCAAATTAAGAGAAATAAAAACAAAACACACATCAACCTACACACATGCAACAAAGGAAATTGTCTGGTACAGACCATTCCCTTCAAGTGAGAGGAATCATGTATGGTTAGAATACATCGCATGACTCCCTTTTCAATAACAAAAATGTCCATAACTTTAGAATGTTCTTGTTCTCTCTCAAATGTAAACCAAGTAGTGGTCTCAGTCGTCCCAATATGCAAAGGAAATGACTTTATCAATGACCCTCTTATGTTCTCCGAGTTATTGAAAGGTTTAAAAATTAAATTATCCAATAAGGTCTGTAAATCAACCACAGACGCTCTATTCCTTGGCCCAATGTTGCCATATGTGTTTGGGCCACATACTCTTATTGGAAAAGAGTATGACATGGTCGTATTGGCACCCAATACTTTTACTGGACCATTGATCAATAGTTTAGTTGGTTCGTAAATGCATGTTTTTGGACGTATCCAATCTTCTGAGGTTTTAACATGGCAACTCAGCTGGTTCATTTCATTACTATTTTCATGCTTCAATCAAAACAGCAATCTTCTCGATCAATAAACCTACCTCCCACATCCATAGATATTTCCATCTTCACATTCAAAAATACTATGACTAGCTCCACAACTCACACGTAAACATCCTCTCTTTTTCTCAATATCAAAAAACTTATTTTTGTGAGCATAAATTCCTTCAATTTCTTCAACCTCAAAGCCTAAACCAATTTCTCCCTTTTGATTACTGCCTAGAACGTAGACACTTCCATTACTTGAGGTAATAGAATTTATGGTAAAATTTAAGAGATACAACAAAACAAACCTGAAAACAAATATATAATGATCCATTCCACTTTCACATTGAATCAACGAAACTTCAGGAGGGTAGTCAAAGAGAGTTTTGTTATCTTCCTTCATGACTTTGTGCCTTATGCTCAACTCTGGAAACTCAATGGTCTCCACTTTGCTACACACAATTTTGTCAGTACCCTGAGTGGAAAGTTCGTCGTATGATATTAATTTACAAAATAGTGAAGGTGTGAAATTATCATCAAGGTGAGAATCCAACGTAGATGTGCTCTGTTGAGTTGAAACGTTTGATGTCATGGTTGTATGATCTTTCCTAGGTGAAGCACCAAGTAAAAGTGGTGAAGATTTTAGCAATGCCGTGTGGATTTTAAGGCTTCTTATTCGTTCCGATATAGGGGAGGATGAAACAGAACTCTTGGATTTTGGATCTTTGCTATCGTCATTGCCACCTTGTGGAGAGCTCCAAGCTAATTTTGAGAGTGATAAATTCCTTCTATTCCTTGTGGTTGGAGTGAGTGGAGAGAAACTAGATGAGGCCGTGAATGTGAAGTGGAATTTACTGCCATTCTCGGATTGGGTTGGTTTTTCTCCTTTGTCCATTTCAACACCACCTTCTCCTTCAGGTGATGATGATGGATATTGAGGGAGGGCATGTTGACTCATTTTTTCCTTAAACAAAAAACAGAGCTGGAAGCCACAGCTGTGTGCGATGATGGTCTTGAGATGAATACAGTTCATTCATTCTTGTTGTGTTGTCTGTTGCTGTTGGTCTTGATTAGATGTTGTTGTTGCTGCACTTCCTTCCAATAAAGCCTTCACCTCTGCACTGAACTGCTCTTGAATCTCGACCAATGACGAAGATTCAATGACATCCTTGATAAAACTCGCACACCATTTCGTGTCTCTAATAAGAGAGTTGGTAATCATGATGAGATCAACACCTGTATTCTCTTTCTGATACTTTTGAATGCAATTCAATATACCCACTACAAATTGAACTCTTGTTGTGGTTGCGAATTGAGCAATTCTTCCATAGAGTTCTACCAGTTTTGTAAAGAATCCTTGTTCCACAAATTTCAAAAGGTGGGAGGAATCTGCGGAAGCAGAAAAATTAGCCACCATGTATAATCCGTCTGTCACAACATTCTCATGACTTGTCGACAGTAGTTTAAAAACCAAATGAAAGATATCAGGATCAGAAATGATTCTCTCGCAACATTTGACACTTCCAGAAACAATGTTTGATAGAATCCACAGCATTTCTCTTTGGACAGCCCTCTTTGGATGTGTCAACAAATTGATAGTGTAATCCAAAAATCCACTATTCAATACAATTTCTTCACTATCATCCTCAAGTAGTATATTCCCGAATGCTCTTATCGAAGGTACTAAAACAGATAGCGTTGAAGATTTTGTTGCGAGTTCAACCAATCGACGTATAAAACTAGGATTTTCCTTCATTAAATATACGCATTCAAAAGACTCAGCAATGTAACTCAAAGCCCAACATGTGTCTGTTAACACTTCTTCATTGTTCGAATGAATAAAGCTGACAAAAGCAGGAAGAGCTTGAAGAAGATATCGTGTGTGTGGTATCGGTTTCATTCTCACGAGATTAGAGAGACACCAGGCCACTACAAATTCCCATATTGTTGAACATGACATCAGTCGCTGAATCCATCAAAAAAAAAACTTACCATTTTTCAAGTCATGCAAATCGAACAAACTAAACTTTTCTTCTCTCACTGCTTGTACAATCTTTTTAATTGCTCCACTTTTCAATGCCAAATCTCTTGCAAAAGGACTATCTCCAGCAAAATTACCAATGCCCCAGACGGCTTGACTCATCACTGGAAAATCTTCCACAATCTAATAAATCAACCATTCGTTCAATGCATTTCAATGAAATAATGTATCGTGTGTGGTCTGTAGTGCCACTTGCAACATTGGTTAAGGCCCAAGCAGATTCGAGTTGAAGAGCGAATAATCGACAAATTGGAATTTTAGGAATCTTTCTGACAATGATATTATTGTCAGCAGTAATCTCAGAGGCTGATTGGTTTTTCAAATCCTCATCATCACTACTTGTTTCAACAAATTCAAAATAGTGTTCAAGATAGTTTCTTGAAAGGAATTTTGTCATGTAAACACAAGCACCTTGTTAATGTAAATAAATTCAACAGACAAGGACAATAAATTCACACATAGATTTTTGTTGTTAGCCAATTTGAATGAGAAAATCTTCCAATTATATCAATTCTACCTACCTGAATCAATGACTTGTTGAATGGGTGGATTATTCTCAACAGAGAGAAGTCGTCTGATGATACGAACTGATTCAAATATAATATCCAGTCCATTCCACTCGGGATCAAGAAGCAACACAAAATAGGGCAAACGATCAAGCAGACACTTTGAAGGAATATTCTTCCTGTGTTTCATACTCTTTGAAATTCCTAGAGTTTTGTTTAAAGACAGGTTCAATCGTCGATCTCGTTCCCTGAATTTTGCAACTCGGACACGAACCAACTGTTTGAGAGGATCATCGTCATTTGATGTAACTAACGGAGATGAAGAAGAACTCGAGGATGCATCAGAGCTAACACTTTCATCATCATCTTCCTCCATGATTGACTCGTAGTCTTCATCAGGAGGACTCACGAGAGGGGCAATGTTCGCCGACTTTTCCTCTTGGTTTTCTCCAGAATTTGAGGGCAACATTTTTTCTATTCACTTCTTGAACTTTGACACAAATGTGAACAACAGAATCACGTGTTGTTTATTATTGAAGTTGTTGATTATTGTGCTTATGTACATTGTTTTGGGATTTCTTACCTAACACGACGACATTGAACGAGAAGTTTTCCAATCTAAATTCTTTGGCAAGCGTTTTTCGATCCATCACGAAATTGGGCTTCTTTCTAATAAAAACATAGACATCCAGGATGCGACCATTTTCCAGTAATTGAGCCGATATCGTGTGATGAGACCGAGGAGATGATTCCAACGCTTGAGCCATTCTAAGTTGGTTGTGTTTGAGAACTTTCAAAACAAGAGAAACTTGCTGTTCTTGGCTCATCTTGACAACTTGTTTTTCTTCTCTAATTGCAACGTTTTTAACATAATTTTGAAAGGCTTTCTTTTGGTGCTCGAAATCAGTGCTGCTAGCAGTACTACACCCAGATGATGAAATTTGATCGTTAGAAAATTCATGATTCGTCGTAGATGATACAGGAGAGGTCAAATTGCTTCGGTATGAATCTATTAATGGAATTTTGAAAGGAGAGCTGGGTACAGAAGTGGTGGAGCTCTGAAGGGAATACATTGGTGGTGGCGGCGTATGTAACAAGGCAGAAACAGGAGGGAGAATAAAGTCTTCATTTCTGTTTTGTGGTTGCTGTTGTTGTTGTTGTTGTTGTGGGTCGTTGCCTGCATTCGGCATGTCCATATTTGAAGCGGCGGTAGCAACTGGCACAGGTTTATGGAGGTCGTTATGATGATAATGAGGGTGTGGTTGAGCAACCTCCGTTGTAGTAATAATATTATTCGCAAAATTGGTGGTGTTCGTTGGTTGATGGTTGAAAGACTGTGGCAACAAAGGAGGTAGCATCACGTGGCTTCTTGTTTCATGGGGTGGTGAATGATGGTGTTGTTGTGGGTTGAGGCAATCAGAAGAAGAGATTTCAGTGTTGGAGAGAGGTTGCAGTTTCGTGGGAGGAGAAAATGCCGGTATAGACGGTACAGACGTGCTGAGTCGTTTCCCTTGGGGACTATCTCGTACAATAGGTGCAACAGGGTTGGCAGTACCGAAGGAACTAGATGATGATGAGGAAGACGTCGAATAGAACACATCCATGATCTCCGTAGGTGAGTGTGGGTAGAGTGAATGAAGGCTGCTGTGAGCGAGAGAGAGGAGGACAAATGGATTTTTTGTTTGAAAAAATTTGATGGCCCTGTTTCGAATCAAGAAGGTATCGTGGACTGAAAAGGGTCGAAATGACGGGTAAGGCATTGAAGATAGGTTTGAATTAAGGAGTTGATTTGGAAACAAGATGTTTCCTTTGCCATGCTGATCTGGAGATTCTTCAAATTAATACAGATGGGTAGTGCATGGTGGAGTCCGTAAAGCCCACATATGTGTTCCATCCTTTAAGTGAGTTGCTGCTTGTTTTTGCCAACCCGGCTATTTTCGTAAAATTGCTTCTTTGAACAAATAGAGCATTTCAAGATGTTAAATAGAGGGGATCTGGAGGAATGTTCATAAAGATTGAATGATCCGTGTTTGTGAGTTGATTCGTCTTGTACAAGTTGTTATAGTTGGTTCTGCAATAAAATTTATTAATGATGACATTTTCATTGGGCTTGAGAACAAATGGATTACAACACAAAGTGAGATTTGTTGATACCATCATAGTTACTTGTGCTGCGCGATAAGGATGGATTCAGATTTCTGCTAATATCAGTACTAATGGTGGAGCTTCGTGTAATACCACTTCCGTATGAGCTTGTACCACTCTTTGTAATAGAGCTAATGGCATAATTACTTTGGCTAGCTTTGATTCTACGGGCCTCTCTTCTCGTTTGAATGGTGCTTGGCTTTCGTTCTCTCTTTGGTAACTTATCTTTGTACTGTTTTCTCACTTTGTAGCCACGAAGGAATTTTTGAATACAGATAGCAGCAACTTGTTCCTTCAAAGTGACACAGTCCTTGTAAATGAGGGAGGCAGCACGGCGATTTTGTACATCTAAGGCAGTAGCATCTCTCAAAATTTCTCCAATATTTTTCTCTAATTTTGGATGATTCAACAGTGGAGAGAACTTGTTGGAGTAACTATCATTTCCAAGAACAACTCTTAAAGCGTCAATGAGTGTCATGTTTTGTGTTTTGAGTGTTTTGATATCAATTTTGTGATACAACAACAACTGTGTCATGACTGAACCAACACTAAACACATCGGAGAGAGGGTTTGCCATGGAAGATGTCTTATATTCTGGTGCTGAATAATCACTCTTGACTACGAATTGAATTTTTTCATCTTTCCTTAAACAAAATGCAAAATCAGAGAAAACAATGTTCAAATTTTCGTCTAAAAGAATATTGCCAGGAGTGATGTTTCCATGAACCCATCCATTCTCACTCAAGTATATAAGACCCTCAAAACACTGACAAAGTATTTTGGTAAATAATACTGGAGTTAAAACAATCCTAGGCTTTTTTCTCAAAAAGCATTCAATTAAATCTCCAGTAGGATAGTATTGAAGCACAATATGCTTGGATATGTGATCTGTGATATGATCTTCGTCAGTGTAATCAAAGCTGTCAATATATTTTGAGATGTATCTGTTATTCATTTGTTTTAACACCTTAATCTCTCTCTCATATAACTCTTCATTTCCTAGAGTGCACTTTTTCATTGCCATATTATGTCTTGTTCTTTCATCTTTCACTAAAATTATTGATCCACAAGCATTTCTTTTCAGTAATCTTTCACAGAATAGTGTTTCTCTCTTCTTTTTACCTTCCAATACTAAAAGAGCAAAGCATTAAATAGTATTGATTGAATTCCAAAAATTGTTTCAATTACTTACAATAATCAGGAAGGGCATCTTGTTGGGCTTGATCTATTGCAGGAGTTGCATATAAATCAATCCTGTTGGAGTCATTATCAAGACTATCTCGTCCACCACAAAGGAAACATGCAAATAGCTTTCGGATACCTTTTGGCTTGGATACATTCTCGTCGTCGTTATGGCTGGAATTTGCCTGCTTGTCATTTAATGGATCTTTCATGCTGATATTGATCGAGGACTATTTTTTAGGTTGTTAAAGAGGAATTAAAATTATGTGGTGACTATTCATGCAAATAAACTTACATGTCTACTGCTTTTCCTTCGATCAAACATTTCAGCACTAAGAGTTTCTGATTCTTCATCGTCTTCATCCATGTCAATGACGACCTGAGGAACAGATTCAAAATTGTGCAATTGAAAGTCTTCTCCGTCTCCTGATAAATGAGGCTGATCAACTCCCGAGTGGAAATAATGAGACTCACCATTCCCTAAAGATGCAAAACTGTCGTGATACTCTTCTAATTCTTCCTCGACATGTACTTTGTGTTGTTTTGATGGTTCGTCTCGTTCTGAAAGGGAATTTAGCCGAGAAACTAAATGATCTGAAGATGGTCTAAATGGAGAGAGAATACAGTCTTTTGCAATTGTAAGGAGGGATCTAATAAAGGTAGACGATGCTTTTGCTCCAAATCTTGCTGTGACTTTTTCCTGCACATCTACTTTCCATTCGAAATTTTCAGAATGAGGGTTGATGTCCCTCATTGTCAACATTTTGAGAATAAGTAAACCGAACATGTAAACATCATTTTCTTTGGAGAACTCTGTGTGGTGAGTTACTTCTGGTGCATAATTAAAATCAATTCCAACATGGAGGATATACGAAATACCAATACCTGGAAATTGAAGAATAGCTCTTTTGGCTTGATATTTAGAGGTACCATCGTAGCTTCTATTGTTAACTAGTAAAACACTATGTAGGTATAAATTGTTGTGAGTTAATTCTGATCGATGCAACTGTCTCAAACCATTTGCCACATCCAAGAGAATGTGCTTTACAAATCCAAAATCGTTTAGTAAGTTCACGGAATTGACATCTGTAAAAACGTCCTCCAATGTTTTTAACTGTTGTGATTGATAGGTATTCATGACGTTAGAGTCTCTACATATGAGATAATATGTAGCATCATATTCTTCTTCATCTTTGTATGCTTCATCATATGGAATCACATTAGGCATTAATTTGTTGTTGTCAATCAGTTTTTTGAAAAGTCTTCCAGTTTGCAGTAATGTTCCGTGATGAACAAATACCAAGCAACTTGGAGAGGCTGGTGTATTTTCTGTGTATTGAAACACCTGAACGACATCAGATGCGTGTTGATAAATCAATTTTGGTTGTTTGAAGTGTTCCGTAAATTGATCAAAAGTCATCAATTTGGAATTGCTTCCAGAGAAGGATTGAAGACTCAATGATGATGTACTTCTCATATCTATCATTTTCCAATTGCCTTTAGTAATAGTTGACTGTTATTGATATTATCGGTAGAGAATGATTTTAGGGTGAAAATGAAATAAATATAAACTCTGATTTCCCAAATTAAATTGTTTCGATGATATTTGTTATAATTATCTTCGATTATCGATAACAAATATTTTGATTGTGATACGGATGGTGATGATGAATTAAAAAAGGTTGTTGCAATGCAGCCCGTAATCACAATTATCAACCATCAAAAAAAGCGCCGTTGTTGTTGAGCTATTTTTTGTGTGGGTTCGTCTCTGGCAGTTGAGACTCTTTTGGAAATTTGTATTATCTGAAAAGGCGTATAGGCAGTCAAAGAGGAGCAACCAAAAACAAGGTTTTACGAACACGCACACACACACTCGGGTTGAGTGAAACACATGTGTGAATCATGACTTTTGGTGAGTGCCAAAGCATATAAATCCTTTATTTAGAACGAGTCTTTGGAACACTTCGACTTCTCCGATTCAAACAGCACCTGAACATTCACTCGACACGAAAACACGTGTGTTGGCCTCTCTCTCTCGTTGGGCGCAAATAGGTCATTTAGTTTCATCGTGGCACGTCAAACGCACACACAAAGAAAAACATGTTTTGCAAAGTGGTGCTTACTTTCTGCAGCCGAGTCTTTCTCATCGTTTTGGGGCTTTTTCTCGTCCTTATTGCCATTCCGTTGAAACCTATCAAGACTCGGCATTTACATTCACTCATTCGATACATTTCAAAGAGCACTCAACATCATCAACTCTTAGAATTGGAACGATTCCGAGTGCAAACCAAATGCGGTTCTTCCAAGCATTTGAATCAAAAACCTTTGAAAATTGTTCAATTTTCGGATTTGCATTACGATGCATTTGAAGAGCCTCCCACACTACCCAAACATTTAGAACAAGAAATGATTGAAAAAGTGAAATTGGAAAGACCTGATTATGTGGTCATTAGTGGAGATTTTGTTCATGGTGAAGTGAAAGTTTCTGCTCCGAAATTGTGTCGAGAGGTATTGAAACCCATTTCAATGGTTATGAAAGAAATTCATGAAGACCATTCAAACAGAATGTTTGGTGTGTTGGGAAATCATGATTTACATGCAGGTCAACGAGATTGGTTAGTCTCCATACTAGAACGAGAAGGAAATGTTCGTATTTTAGATAATGATTTTTATTACAATGAACAAGATCAATTGTTGTTGATGGGACTTCCTGATTATGACAAGGACTATTTTAACACGGCTATAGTGGCACATCGAATGAAAGACATTCCTATTTCACCATGTGCCACACGAATTGTACTCTCTCATATTCCTGATAGTGCTGATTGTTTGCTGTTAAACAAAGTTAAGGAAAGTAAGGGTCGATGTGGAGCTAATCTGAATGCCCAAATTGTACTTTCTGGTCATACCCATGGTGGACAGTTTAGAGTTCCATTCATGAAAGAGGGAGTGATTGCATACATGTTCAGACAGTTACCTGACTCGGTCATGAACTTTCTACTAAATGCCATCAAAATGACCAATCCTGTCCTGCATTGGGAATGGAGTGGAGGAATGTTTGAGAAGGATCCAAACAGCAATGACTTGCAGAGTTATAGTAGTCGTGAATTGAAGCTGAACGACAACAAGACTTATCTTCATGTCAATCGAGGTGTTGGTGGACATTTTGGATTTCGATTATTTTGTCATCCAGAAATGACAGTGCTTGAATTGCAATGAAAGTTCCACTCGAAATCATGGAACAAGAACTCACATGAAAAGTCTCCTCACGAATGAAACACACTTCTGATTCAATAACATGAATCCATGAATGACTGGCTCTATATTGTTCTTGTGAAATATAATGTGTTTGTTGGATCCAACAAGCTCCAAATTGAACTTCAAGATGAGATTCAACTCTAAAATTCAACTTTAAAAAATGAGCACCAATAGGTGAGTGTTGCCGGAGAGTGGTCAGACTCGTTGATCGTGAGGATATATTATTGTTCAATTAATTTTAATAATACTATATGATTCTTCTCTAGCTCTTTTATAAAGATTGGAATTATCGGAAAACCATCATGTGGAAAGAGTACATTATTGAATGCCATTGCTGATGCAAATGCAAAAACAGGAAATTATCCATTCACCACCATCGAACCCAATCATGTAGGTGTTTCTTTGATGATGAACATAGTTATGAAACCAACAATTTTTGAAAATAATTATTTTGATCAATATATTTATGGGCCATTAAAATTGTTAAAAATTTCAATCCAAATGTTTAACAATTTTAACATTATTTGAATCCAAATAGGGAACAGCTTTATATAAGGCCAGTATTCCATGTCCATGTGCAGAATATGGTTTGCAGAAATACTGTAAACCAAAATATGGAAAATGTGCCAATTCTGTGAGATACATTCCAATTAGTGTGATGGTAAGTTGTCAATTCATTACACTCCAATTGTGGTGATGATATTTTTAAAAGGATGTGGCTGGACTAGTTCCTGGAGCTTCTTTGGTAAGAATTCATAAATCATTTTGGATTTTTTAAATTCATAACCTTTTTAATTAATTTGAAATAGGGAAAAGGTAAGGTTTTTTGAACAACTTTTAATAATTAAAATATTTTAAAAATATTAATAAGGTTTGGGAAACAAATTTTTGGACGATTTAAGACATGCACATGTATTGATTCATGTATTAGACGTCTCTGGAACCACCAATGAAAAGGGAGAAAACTGTGAAGGATACGATCCTATCAATGACATTGAATGGCTTGAAAAAGAAATTCACGATTGGATTTTTAATAATTTATGGAGCCGTTGGGATAGTATCGTAAGAAAGCATCGACAATGCAAAAATACAATTACTGAAACATTTTCTCAACAACTTAGTGGTTACGGATGCAATAGAAAATTTATTGTTTCTTTTTGTGACCATTTAGCTCGAACAATGACTCAACTCATTGATGACAATGTTAACGAAGAAGAAAAAAGAAATCTCTATTCCAAACATATCAAGCCACTTGATAAGTGGTCTGAAGAGGATCTTCATGCATTTGTTTCCATATTTGTGTCATTCAGATTTCCAACTTTATATGCGCTGAATAAGATTGACCACAAAGCGAGCTCCAAATATATTAACAAATTTTATGAAAAGTATGACAATGATCGAATTGTGCTCACTTCAGCCTTAGCTGAGTGTTTTTTAAAGAACATGAGAAAGAAAGGATATATTTTTTACAATGAAGGTGACAGTGAGGTTAAAACATTTGAAGATTTTGAGGAAAACGATGAAGAAAGAGTATGTAATGTTGTTTCTAACATGCATTTTGTATTGGTTGATGATAACATTCCTTACATAGAAATTACTAAAACCAATCACCGATCAGAAAAATTTACAAATCCTTCAAAATATTAAGGATTTTGTACTTGCGAGATTTGATTCGACAGGTGTCACAGAAGCCATAAAAAAGGCTGTAGATCTTCAAGAACCTGTCATTATATATCCAGTGAATCAAAATATTACTCAACTCTCAGAACACATGAAAGATCGAGAAGATGTGGAAGATGTAAGAGTCTTTGAGGATGTGGCTCTCATGAGATATGGCAGCTCTGTTAAAAGTTTTGTGAGCAAATTCTACCGTTCAATTATACCCACTGAGCAGCAAATTATTTCAGAATCTGGAAAACCAATGCTTCCTCCATATTTCGTCGAAGGTATCGATGGAAGAAGACTTGCTGAACATCATCTCTTTAAAAAAGATTGCAACAATATCATTCGAGTGGTATTCACTGGCAATTAATGAATTATATTGTTCATTCCAAATATTATTAATATTTCATAATTTTCAATTTATAGAATATTTTCATTGTTACACACTAAATGTCAACAGAGCAATAAAACATGCAAGTAAGACAGAAAATTCCAAAGTATTTCCACCATTGATGACTTTTCCTCCAAGTGTGCAAGGAGATGGATTTCCAACCTCTGTAGAGCAGAAATAATCCAACTTTTTGTTTTGTTCTGGAACATCCCAAACAGGTTGGAGAGCCCAATTGATTGCACCTCCATCACGTGCCCAACACTTGATATTCAAAATTGGAGACATTTCAAGTGACACGTTCGAAAATAATATTAACATGTTTTCATCGATGAATCATGTCACTCACTGATTTTACACACAAGTTCAGACTGACCACTTACTCCATAGGCGTAATCTTTGCAAACTGAGTAACAAATTTCATATGGAACGATGGTGCCATTACCTGTATTGTTGCAAACAGGAAATGCACGTGCGCATGCAAAATTTTTCCATGCATCCCTACAAGAGGCTTCATAAGGAAGAAAACCTGAAGTACTGGAATAGACATTTGAAATATTTGTTTCCACATCTTTGTAATTATCTTGAATACATCTTTGAAAATAAATTTCATCAAAATTGTGAATAATAATAAAAATAATTAAATTGTGAATAATAATTAAAAATTGAATATTTAGACATCATTCCAATGTTCGACCGAAACACCATGGTGTTACAATAATGTCATCATAATTATGAATTGTTTTTTATCATCATCATCACACGTCCATCCTATTCATCATTATTATGATCCACAACCTACATGTTACTTCCTGCCGGAATATATTGGGCACAAAAACTTAGATCGCTCGGAGGAGCGCCACATGATTTACACGTCGGTAATGAATGAATCATCCAATTATTTGTTATCGTGAGTAACATAAATACACAAACGACTATTGTTGTTGACAGAGCTAATATACAACGTTGATGATGAGCTCTCGTTGAACACTGACAGGATGACATGGTCAGCGGCAATTTTATTTTGTGGCAATTTTTCTGTGGTGACAAGAGGATGTCAAAGAGCTGAGCTACACCATGACATTCCACTCACGTTCACAAGAATAACATACATCTCACAAATATCAATGATGCATCAATGATTATAAATTAATTTTCAAAGCAGAGGAAGATGATGAGGAGGAGATAATGACCTCTTCTTGAGGGGTGTTATTTTCTGGTTCATCATCAGATTTCATTTCAGAACTATTATTCTCTTCCTTGATAGAAGGTTTAAACCAATCTCCAACTTGCACTTGTTTTCTTTCCGATTTAACTGAGGAAGGCACCATGAACCCACAAGCCTTTCCACGAAAACTAACAGCACTTTTTGTGGAATTGGAAGGCAATGTATTTGAATATCCTAATGGTTTAAAAGTAATTCGTTCCAAGCCACAACTAGGAAGAGTAGTCCATGGATCATATTTTGATGCAATTAAAAAGGCCGTTAGAGAAGCCATATCTTGATTTCGTTTCTTCTCTTTGAATATTCTGTGCTTTTCTCTGTAGGAGGCGAGTTGTTCTTGAATGGATGGAGTTTGAGGATTGGATGGTGAGCTTGTTTCTAAAGAAACCAGAGTGGAAGGATTTTCCGTTGATGATGATAGTGTTTGGTTCATTGTTTTCAAAATGATATTTTTAGGTGCTTATATGAATGCAGTACTGTATTGAATTGTTTTTTGTGTAATTTGGACTCGTTGGGGATGAGGTTATTGGGATGGAGAATTCGTGGATGGACTTTCAAGACACAAAGTGTGGACAACAGACCTATGATGCGTTATTCAAAGATGATGGTAATAAGTACGACTTATTGTTTGAAATGGAAATTCGAGTAATAAAAAAACAATATTATTCTCGTCCAACTCCACGTGCGGACTCAATCTCTGAATTCAATGAATAGAATCATGAGCCAAGTTACATCCCGAGCTTCCAGGATGACTCAACTCTTGACGGAGAGATTTAAACCTGTTCTTGTCCTCAATTTGGAAGACCAATCACACAGACATGCACATCATGTGGAAATGAAAAACTCAAACAGCAGCAGCAACGGAGAAACTCATTTCGATTTATTAATTGTGAGTGAGAGTTTTGAAGGGAAGAAGCTAATTGAACGACATCGCATGGTGAACGAAGTAGTGAGCGAAGAATTCAAAAATGGATTACATGCACTCTCGATCAAGGCCAAAACACCTTCTGAATATGAAAAACAAGTTTCCAACAGCAGTAATAAATAATTGGACCTAGTTGAGTATAATGGATGGTTGATTAAACAGTTTCGTTTTTTATATTTATATTGTTTATAGTTTATACAATGCAGATGGTCAAAAAGGCTTGGTGTTGAGCCACAACAGTAAAAAAATTTGCCAATTTTGAATTCCGATCATTTCTTCTTCACGATCTGTCTTGGATTTGTCAATTAGCACTATCATCACGTGGTTGAGCAGTTTCTTTCATTGAAATCTTCTATTGTAAATTTAATATTTCAACAAGTATAATATATCATGTCGGAAACGTTATCATCAACAATTACATTAAATGTAGGAGGCCAATTATTTACAACCACAAGATTTACGCTCTCTCAGCAAGTAGGAAAGAGTGAATTGGAACATGTGTTAGCCTCTATAGTAAACGGAAAGCATGCAATAGAGAAAGATCGTGATGGTAATATATTCATTGATCGTGATGGAACTTATTTTCATTACATATTAAATTATCTGAGAAATGGAGGAAATCTTTCACAAACAACATTACCATCAGTGAGATATCAACCAATAATTGCAAGAAGTTTACAATTAGAAGCAAGCTATTATGGACTTACTGAATTAGTGGATTACTTCACTGTACAACGATGGTTATTGAAAAGGAGATTTCAATTGGCAAATTGTCATCCCAATGTCGTAGTATTAGATGGAGGAAAAACCTTAATTTGCAAAGAATCAAGTGGAAAAAATTGGTATTCTGTGTCGTCTAAATACCCAATAGTTCACATGGATTATTCAACGCATGTTCCTAGCAATGACGGCTCTCTTGACAGATATGAGGAAGAGGCAAAAGAATTTGATGCCGATGAAGGATTTTCCGATGTTGAGGAGGTCAATGGGTTCCCATCTAGCAACAATTATTTCCTTAATATGGCTGGTGTGACATCTGTAGATGGAAATGTTACGGATTTGCAGAACTATCAAGTTCATGTACCATCACAATCAAATCGACAAGCTCCTCAAGTTGATGAGATACAGATCACAGCGTCAAAGCTGTCAATATATTTTGGAAACATGAAGCTGTTGAAATTTCATGTCAAAAACTACTATGAAATAGTCATCGAAAACACCAAGAATTTTAACATTGTACTCGGAATTTCCAAGCAAAAGACATCCTATTTGTAAGTATCGATCACCATGTATTACAGTTTTCTGAAAGATCTTTCTATTCAGCCATGATTCTTGGACAGTTGGATTTATTGCCAATTCATATGGATTCAACGTTTGGTCCATGAAAAAGTACACAAAAAAGACTCAAATCGATTAGTAAGTAATAACTGTACAGTTCTGAACATTCTACAATTTATTGAAACAAAATCCATCGTTAAACATTGAAGTGGAGAACGATGTGAACGAGGAGATCGAGTAGGCATGTATGTGAATACAGCATTGGGTTACATTGAGTATTTCAGAAATGGAAGAAGTATGGGCATTGCTTTTGATGGTCTCACTAAGGAGCTGTCTGAAGGAAATTGGTATGTGGTCGTGAGTTTGTACAATCAAGGCGATTGTGTCACATTAAACACGAACGCAGTAGCTCCTCCCTCCTTAAGAGAAGAAGAATATCTCCATAGCAGCAATGACAACAGCAAGATGGAAGAATTGAAATAAATCTCGTATTTCAATTTATATATATTAATTCTTGTGCCATTCCATAAAAAAATGAAGAGTGGAAAAAGAGCACCTCCTCGGAAACACAATGATGACAATCGGAGTTTAGAAAATACTCTTGACTTGTTGGAACAACTATTCTCACTCATTGATATGATACAAGTTTCCTTCTCTAATATTTATAAAGCCATTTCAATTCCGATTCAATACGTTGGAAGAAAAATTGGAGAAAAAAGCAGTAAAATTGGACCCAACCTATTTGATACATTACTTGATTTATTTACACCAGTGCAAACTATCTTTGATCAATATCAAACATGTATGTGTGATGATGATAATTATTCGGATATTGTTTAAACAATGTTGCAATTTTTTCTATTTAATTTCAAGATTATGGATATTACAGAGGAGCCACTTATTTTAACCCTAATGAATTACTTGTCACACGAGTATTCAATTATTTCGAACGAGTGATTCATAATTTTCAAGAAAATATTAAAAAGAAATTTTCAGATGAGAATGTTGGAGGATTTTCACACTATGTGTTGAAAACCATTATCATTGGAGGCTTGTTTTTGGTGTGGAGATTTTTGTATATTTGGTGGAGATTTAAAAAAGAGGCGAATCAATCAAGCCAATTTAATAGCTCTAATTTCATTGATGGACATGTCATTCAATCATTTGTGGATCAAGTGAGTCTTTCACAACATTTACAAAAGAGGAAAGAATGGGAACGACTCAGAAGAAGCCCATTTTCACATTCTACCTCTGATCTCGCTTATTTAAACTCACCTTACTATCATTTACAAAGTCCTTACTTTCCCCTTCGAATTGGTCCAAACTCAACAAGAGAGAGAAATTTCTTTACCTATTTTCCCTCTTATAGAAATCGAATTGAAGATTTAGAATTCAGAGAAGAAAATGCGCCACATCACACTTCTTCTTCCTCATTATCATTGGATGAACAGAGAACGAACCATCGAGCTCTCTATCCTAGTAGTGGTGGCCATCCTTCTCGATTTTACAATGACATGCTCCGTCACAAAAGTTTGATTGGAATGCGAAGAAGAAATACTCTACAAGGAGAGAGAAATCCTTCTTTACCATTCCTCGGACATGATACTCCGGTGACATCTTCATCCTCATTACCAATGCCCGATTGCTTTGATGACTACATTCGTAGTGGTGTTCTCTCTTCATCCATCACGGATTACATTTAACATGTGTCAAACTCTGAGGAATGGAGATGTAGTTTTCAACCATGTTGGACCATATTGGATGAGAAATTTGATCCGAGATGAAAGAGTATATGATATCATTTATTGAATCTTTTGTTTCAACAAATTCTCCAAATCAATGTCCACAAATGACAATCTTCGAAGACCCTTCGAGTTTAACAGTGAAGAATTTTGGTCCTTGTGAAAATGGAGAGGATGATTAAATCCATGGTGATGACGATGATAGGAATGGGTACCATCCTCCTCCTCTTCCTCCTCACCATTGTCATCCATAGACATGATCGTATTTTCATCAATAATGGAAGTCTGACTACATTGATCCATCAACATCATTTGCTCTCGAATGCCAAAGACATCATCTTTTTCATGATGATTAAAAGCAGTAGTGGCGACAGTATTAGTATTGGATGAATAAGTAGTGGAAAGTGAGGAACTTTTTGAGGTGCTTGTTGTTGTTGTGGATGAAGTAGTCGTGCTGGAAGAGTGTTGTTGTTGTTGGCGTTGGTGTGAAAAAGATTTCTTTTGTGAGTTCAGAGAAGACATTAAATGATGATATTCCGTCGATGAAATGGAATGTTTCCTTAATGAATGAGAGAGAGCGCTTGCAGATATGGGATGATGAGGATGAAAGGTAATCTGATGAGGAACCACTGAAATGACACTTTTTCTTCTCTTCTTGGAAATAGTGGAAGAGACATGTTTCTCATGAGGTAATAATGGTTGTGAAGGAGTGTGTTGTTCATGATGTTCATGTTGTTCATGAAAATGATGAGAGAGTGAATTGGATTCTAACATGGCGTCGTCATTGAATTCATTTTGTAATGTCTTTGTGTTCATCTGTTTCACAGGTGGAAACACAAATTGGGAAAACATGTGATCATTTGGATGTTGTTGAGGAATATCCTCATGTGAGGCAATGTGCTCTTCTTCGTGATGATTTGAAATGCTGCTGTCTTCATCAGTTAGACTTTTTGTAGTACAATTAGTATTAGTGGTAGAAGAAGTATGAGGCCCAATGTTAGGAGAATGATGATGAGGATTGAGGGAAGCTGGAGCACCAAGACTTGCACCTGCTGGTTTCATCATTACCAGTGGGGATTCACTGTATGAAGGAGAGGAGGTTTTGCTGACATTAGTGGTTGCAGTAGTAGTAGTAGTATTAGAATTAGTAGTGTTGGCTGAAGTCATTATTGGAGGAGGAATATTATTGGTCATTGGGCAACAAGGTTGTGGTGGTTTCTTTGTTTTTGCAGAATATTCTGAGATTTCACAAGTTAAAAATTCGAGTATGTACGAGAGAGAGAAGAATTTATCGATTGATGATGATGACGAGGATCGTCACTATACTGCTTTGAATGATTTCTTTTGTTATTGCAAATGACATCCAAATGGACAACGAATTCTACACTTTCTCATTGAAGGATAACACCTTTTTAGTATGTTTTCCTGTTTATTCGAGTGAGGAGACATTGTGTTAGAAAACTAATCAGTGATTTAGCTAATAATGGATTTGAGAGAGCGAGAGTTTAAGATTGTAGCGGGATGGATTGAAATGATTGTGGACTCCACAATATCCATTCGCCGAAAGAAGGCAAATCAATTTTGGTGGAACACACATTGTCGACTGGCGTGTGATAGCAGTTACAACCTTGCAATAACTATGATCATCTCGAGTGTGTCGACCACGAGTGAAAGTGAACGCATGACAACATGGAAACATTTTTAAGGGAGAATAGAATAGAGGAGACGCTCTTAGGTAGTTAAATAATAACATTCAGTCGGACACGTTTTTAAGGGAGCCTCCAATCAAATCCAAGTAACAAGGAAAAGGTGAAAAAGAGAATTCTCTTCATGTTTATTACATCATGAAAAATGACTCTAATGATGGTCGTTAACCTAGGATCACACATTGTCATTCTTCTTTTCTCCCTTCAGCAACTTTTTAACTTCCTTTTGGAGTTTGAAACTAAAAAAAAACGCGCGAGGCATCTCCGAACACGACCCTCTTCTTTTGACTCCACGTGTGCCAACAGATTCATTCTTGGAGGCTTGTGTTTCATCCGGCCGATATATATGCACTACGAAAAAAACAACATCCTTTTGAATTACCACTCGTTCTGCCTCGACCGTATCTCCTCAACATTAATTTTGAAGAAGAATTCAGGAAACATTCACAACATTTCAAGCATTTTAAAACAAGGGACGAATCTTCTGTAGTTTCCGAAGAAGAAGAAGAAGGCAATTTTGATATGGCACGAGTTGATTCTAACATGAACACAAGTATGGACAGTACTGAAAATATACATTCCATTCCTCAACATTTGGAAGTGAAAATTGAACAAGAAGAAGAAGCGGGTCAATTGTCAACACGTGAAAAAGATCAATCCACAATATCACCATTGCCAGAATCTCAGGAAATCTCGCCGAAACAACCACCCACACCAACGCCTCTGCCTTGGGCGAAATTATTCGTGGTCTTCTTTATGTATTTATGTGACAGTTTGAGTATTACTTCTTTGTTTCCATACATTTCTTTCATGGTGGCAGATTTTAATTTAACTGACAATCCAACGGGTATGTGTTGATCTTGTTGTCATGAAGCAAAGAAGAATTGAAAGGATTTTTGAATGAAATATTTGTATATATTTGAAAGAATAGAATATGGATATTATGTGGGATTAGTGGCATCTTCATATTTTCTATCACAATTTATTAGTAGTTTTATTTGGGGATATTTATCAGATTTAGTGGGAAGGAGGCCAGGTACGTGTTATGGATTGAGAAAAACACTTGTTTTCATATTTGTTGGAAATGAACTTGTTAGTGTTACTTTCTGGAGTGTGTTGGGGTGCATTTTGTGTGATGGCTTTTGGATTCTCAAAATGGTTTTGGTGGGCCTGTGTTTGCAGATTTATGTTTGGCTTACTGAATGGGTAAGTTTCCACAATTTTGAGATCAGTATTTATGTTGACATATTACAAACTTGTAGCAATCTTGGAGTAACAAAGAGCTATTTAGGAGAAATCACAGACAGTACCAATCAAACACGAGCGTTTGCTCTGACGAGTATTACTTTTGGCATTTCATCTGTGTTAGGTCCATTGGGTAAGTGGTTGTTGTTTTAAACTGAACTTTTAATTATTGAACGCTTTTCATACACAAAATTAACTGTCTCGACAGTGGGTGGAGTTTTCTCTCGACCTCATGCTCAATATCCTCGATTCATGGAATTATTTCCTGAGTGGATTCAAAATATTTCACGATTATTTCCTTACATTATTCCTAATTTGATCATTTCTGCTCTTGCATTTACTGGATTTACAATTGGATATTTTCGACTTCAAGAAACAAACAAAAATGGATGGTATTATAGAAAATTCTGTAAGACCGAACCAATTGCTGATCTCAATGATGATAGCATGAATCAAGAACTTTCAGAAATGAAAACCTCCAATGTGGATCCTTCCAACAAGAAAAACAATTCTCTAATGACTTCTCCTCCCACAATGAGTATGTCACGTGTGAATTTATTATCTAAGGATGGAAACCAAGAGAATACATCCATTAATGACATGGAAGAATTAGAGGAAGAAACAGCATTCGAATCTTTACAACCAAGAAAAACCCTATTCGAGCGCATCAAACAACGAATCAAATTAATTTTAAGTAATGAAATGCTGTCTTCAGCAGCACCTCTTACGACATGTACTTTATATATGCTTCTTGGAGCGAAGCAAGTCATGTTTGATGAGTGTCTTCCTTTACTTGCAGTCATGCCGATCGATAAGGGAGGAATGGGAATGACTTCGTATCAATTAGGATGTAAGTGCATTGTTCTCTTTTTGAACATAATATTTGTGAAAATTATGATTTTTAATATTGATTCATCTTTATTGAATCGTTTGCATTTAAAAATCAAAGTGGTGGGAGGATTATTAGGATTTGTCATTATTTTGCATCAAGTATTTATTGCTCATCATGTTATCAAAAGATTTACAGCTTTATATTGCTATAGAACGAGTTTATTGGCTGACATTATCATGAGTGTGATATTTCCAGAAATAATATGGCTTGTTGCGGATGACAATGCACCCACTTGGAGAATCATTCTATTTTGGATTACCTTAATTGTGTCACTCTTGTTAAGACAAGTCTCTAATGGTTATTCCTTCTTGGGATCATTCTTGTTTACAAACAATAGGTAAGTTTCTGAAGCAATATTGCTCCTTGAATATAGGTTCATTTTCATGTTGTTCCATGTGGAACATGATGGATTTCACAGTGTCTCTAAAAAGAATTATGGAAAATTGAATGGTACTGCACAATCGATGGTGGCACTCTCGAGAATGATTAGTCCTGTGGTTGGAGGAGCTATTTTTGCAAGTTCTGTTTCATCTTCATTTGTGTTGCGCCATCGTGTGATCTTTTACATAATCGCAGCAATTTCGATGTTCATGTTGTGTCTTTCGTTTGTACTTAACGCAAGTATTAACAAGCCAAAAGAAGAAACTAAATCTTCTTCAACAACTTCCAGTCCAACAACCTCTATTGAAAGTAAATAAAAATAAATAATCAGTGATCATCAACGTTGTGCCAGCATTAATAGCGATATCTTATTTTGTTGATAAAAAACTTAACCTTATTTCCAAAACCGATTGAAAATATCGAAAAAAGAAATCATTCAGTGAAACGACGGCATATCCGTCATCAAAATCATCACTACTTGCAGCAAACGATCGCCCATTTATCACAAACAAAAAACAGCTCTTTAACCACCAGAAGCAGCACACACGTCAAAATGTTCATTCACAATAATAATAGCCATGACCGTCATTCTCGTCCAGATTCATCATCTTTGATTTATAAATCGTTGGTTGTGTGTGCTTGGACAACACTTTTCATCATTTCAGTTGTTGCTGCTCAACTTTGAATCAACCCAATGATAGACCTAGTGTCGGAGAGTGGTACACATTCAATGGTATTAAAAAGACCATTCCAGGATCAACATTTAATCCACTCGGATTGTTTTCCTACGATCGTGGTCATTTGGTGGCAAACAATGACTTGAGACGTGCCACCGATAAAAAGTTTACCTTTCTTGTCATTAACAAGGCAGCTCAGAATTCGAATGTGAATCGAGGTATTTGGCGACATGTGGAACACTCGTTGAGAAATGCCATTATGGATGTTGCTGCCACCAAGAAAAAGAACATTGAAGCCATTGTGGTGACACGACCTCTCTATGACAAGACAAACATGGCTTAACTGTGACCAACAAAAAAGAAAGATCCAGTGATCCAGCTCCACCAATTCAAATTCCAATGAGTTTCAACAAATTTGTCATCATTTCGTATGATGGAGGCATTAAGGAAGTCTTTTGTTTGCAAGTGACCAATCGTGACAATGTGGATTATAAAACGGAACAACAACGAAAGGAAATCGCTGCATCTGTCACTAAAGATTACGCAAATTGTGCAGCTGGAGTGAAAGCAGGAATCGATTTGGGTCCTGGACCATTCGCAACAGGAAATGTTAATACAGAAGTAGTGAAACAAATGGAGAAATTCAAAACAGGATGGGTCAATCCTTGTGGTTTTGGTAAAGTGGATCCTGTGGAATTCATTTTGGAAAAGAATGACCTCACAGCTTCCGAATGGAGACTCAATATTATGAATTTCAAACCATGCTCGAATTCTGCCAAGTGTCATCCTCGTGTGAAATCCATGTCTTTCAAACAAAACAATCATCTCTCGATAAAAAACAGAATGATCAATTCGTTCCACCCAAGTATGTCTACCACAAGACCGTTGAAGGTAAAAAAGATCCTGAACGAACGGTGAATATTGTGGGCACGAAGAAATCAAGACCTGTCTATTCTCAAGTCAATAAGGGTAAAAAATCAAGAGCCAAACAGGATGAACCAGATCCATCGTCATCAGCTCCATTGACACCACCTCCTTCACCAAAAAAGACGAACCCATCGACACCACCTTCCTCTCCAGGACCTCAATTAGTGACACCATCTCCGATTAAGGTGCTCCCAGCGAATAAGGTCGGAGGAATGAGAGTTTCTTCTCCAAAGAAGACCAAAGTGGGAGGAACACATTCATCCCCTTCAAAGAGGCAATAAAAAATAACAATTTGAAAGGCACTCTTCTTCTGTTTCGTTCGTTTTAGGTTTAATCTTCGGAGCAGCCACATGAAACGAATGCAATCTACTGCAACATCTTTTTTCGTCATTTCATTTTTTTTTTTATCACTGTCCATGCGTTTATTTGTTCGAAAATTCAAACGTTATTCATGGCTGTGTGTGCAATTAGTACAGTTAAAGGTGGTTCATGTCATCAAAGTTAGTGTAATTATTGTTGTAAATTTCAATTATTGTTTGTCATCAAGGTTAGTGTAAATTTCAAATATTGTTGTAAATTTCAATTATTATTCATGGTCGTGGGTATTTCATGTATAGTTTAAACTTGTTCAAATCAATGAAATTAGGATTAAAATCGTATTGTTGTTCAAATTCATTCCAGGTGAGTTTCAATTCTTCCATGAAAAAATGATTTCGTTTCATCCACATTTTAGTAATAGATCGATAAGCTTCCTTAGTAAATACTTTGTCCCATTTCTTACCCAATCCAACTTTAGCACCTGTTAGGCTATGGATATCTTGTTTAGTCTTGATGAGGTACAATAGTCGTTTGGAGAATTTCTTGTTATTCTTTGCATATATTGAGATTTTATATAAATTCCTAAACATTTCTTTTCTAACATCACTATAGTATTTACATTCAAAAATAATGTGTTGCATTGTCTCTCTACTACAGCAAGGACATAGCAAGTTCGTCTTGGATATCTTGTTTAAATTTTCCAAAGTCTTCATCACGTTCATTCTAATTTTAAATATTAGATTTAAGGTTTTGAAACCGATTCCTATTGAGGGGTAAATGTTGGTGAACTTTCTGTTCTTGGGAGGAAGGTTCTTTGGCGTATATGTTCTTTTGTGGAGGCGTTGAAATAGAAGTTTGTACATTGTTTGTCTAATGTTTTGAGTGTATAATACATTGTTGATAATAATATACCAATTATTGGATGGAATATTAGTAAGAATATTGTTACAATCAGCACCTTTCTTAGCAGCCCTATCTGCTAATTCATTTATGCGGCTATAGATATCTTGTTTACCTGTATGACTATTAACATGCATAATTTTGATCTGATCCTTCATTTTTAAATAATTACGAATTTCTTCAACATAAGGATCTCTAGATTTTCTGAATTGGAAAAGTTGGTCATAAATACTTTTCGCATCTATGACTATTGTTCTAGGAGTGTTGTTATCTAGCAATCTAACAACTGTGTGGAGCGCTTGAACTTCACTGTTGTAGGAAGTTCCTTGTCCTAAGGTGTGACTTGAGATGGAAACATTCTGATCAGTTACGATACCGTATCCAGCAATATTATTGTTACACGATCCGTCAGTACCAATTAGTATAGCTTTGTTCAAGAGGTTTGACATGGATGTGTTGTTACCAACATATTTGTAGTATTTGCTTTCGTCTTTGATTTTTCCAAAATCCATGCTATTGAGAATGTTGCGAATTTGGGTGACATGATTGGAATGTTTGATGTCATTATGTAATTTCACTTGTAAATTTTTAGGGTCAGGAACCCACATACTTAATCTGTTCCAATCTTTATAGAGCAGGAATTGTCTTAAACCTTTAGGGAATTTTCCATAAGGGATGAGAGTTTTTTCATGCCATTGGTCACTCGAATGCCACAATCTAATATTGGAAGATTTGTTCATGAAAATTATTCTCTTGAGATATTGAGGAATCCATGGGTCTGGTTTATACCAAGTAGGGATTGGATCATTGAGGATGTCAAAACCATGCTCCTGTTTGATTCGTTCACAAAGGAATCTTGTAGAAGATCCAAGACAAATATCATATTGTTCAAGGAACTTTCTGACTTTACACATTAGGTCCGAGTAACTCATTTCTTGAACAGAAATTAATCCAAATCCACCTTTGTCTTGATGAGTATAAAACCACTCGAGAGCTAATTTTCTCTTGGTTCTTAATCTTTCACATATAAAGTTGCGAAAGAATTTATCAATTTGTTTCTCTAGATGGTCATTAGCAAGAGGAATTAGGTGGTACAGTGCATACGGAACAATGTCTGTGTTGATAATTTTGACAATGTTCTGTATTGGAAAATTCCAGCCAATAGAGTTAGTTCTTCTTTTAACTTCTTCAATAATTGAAGTAGTGTATTTCTTTTGTTCCTCAGTATTATTGGTAATATTATTACCAAGTATAATAATAGAATCATTACTTTTGATCGTACTTCCAGATAATGTCTTGATACTACATTCCTTATCAGAGAAGAGGTTAGTTTTGGAATGATCTAATTCCATGTGATAGCCATGAAGATAGGTTTCAATGTCATGCAAAGAATTTTCAATTTCAGGTAGTTCGTTGGAAAATGAGTTCATTTTTCGTCATTTCATTTTTTTTTGATTTTTTTAATTAACAAAAATGAAAGCCTTGATTCAGTGCTGCTCCTTCTCATCATCAAGGCATTTGGTAAAACGATGCACTCTCTTCAAACAAGTCTCTAACCAAACAAAACTATTCAATCAACCCTCTTTGATTATTTTTCAAAATATCTTTGGAGTATCTCTAAACAAGGCATTTCATGTTTCAAAAATCGGAAAGAATTCAGATGACAAAGATTCCGAATTAGCACTGAGAGAGGAATATTATTCTAATAGAGTAATTCAATCTATGGAGGAATTACAATTTTGTGAAATATCGGAATATGATGAATGTAATGAAATAATTAGGAGTACAAATCTTAACAATAATATGGACTCGAAAAGAAGGAATTTGTACATCAATGCCTTGCTACGAAGATGTTTTATTGAACTTTATTATTTAAAGAATTATCAACAGGCCAAAGAAGATTTGGTTGCAGCTTCAGAATTGTTGATTGATAATGGTAACGCCCTGATGTTTACTTCTCGATTAAATTCAATGATTAATATTGGGGAATTTTCAGAGAAAATTGAGCATATACAAAAACACGGAGGAAATTTCCATGAGCTCATTCCAAGTTTAGAGATGAGAGCTCATGAATACACCAGTATCGGTCGAGTAAAATCCGCAATTCAAGATTTAGATGCATTGATTGAGATTTTGGAAAAGCATTATAAAAACCATCCCGAAGATGCAATCAGAATAGAACCACAACTGATAAACGTGTATAAACAAAGAATGGAGCTCTACACAAACATCAAAATGGAAATGGAGCGATTATATGATGTGGCTTCAGAGATCAAAAACCTCCTGAATGCTGACAGCCCCAAAGAAGTCATTGAACATTATTTCAACTCTGTGTCCGTGCATGATCGAAGACACAAAATTAATGCCTCAAATATGGACCTTATTTCAGAGTTCGAGAATGTTTTTGTGAAGGAAGATGAAAGAGAAAGGTATTGGGACGTAACAAACCCTAAAACATTTCGCAGTCAAATGACAACTCTGTATGGACAGGTCGTCCCAAAAGTTGTTCAAGTTGTAGTGAACGATTTGAAAAGAGCTAAAAAACTGGCAAGAGACAAGAACAGTCACGAACACTTATTTTCAGAATACGAGCTGCTCATCAAAGATGACGTTAAGAAAATGCGGGATATGAAGATTACGAAATTCTTGTGGATGGTTGTTTTGATATCAATTTTAACCATAATTTTGCTTGAGAAGATTGGGATTGTTGAGATACGAAAAAAGTAAAAATTTACTTGACATTTCGACAAACAATTGTGACATTCATTCCCTACTTGTAGTAACCTGGCACGACGTTTAACAATGACATTAAATTCTAGTCAAGTCTGGTACCTTCTCGCTTAGCATGATAGAATCTATTTCTGCATCTGTGAGTGCACGCTTCTTCTCCTTATAGAAGAGTTCTTCATCCTCTTGCAGGTATCCCTCAGGCTTGGATGCCTCTTCCAAACTGCAAATGAAATCCAACAAATAATTCCAAAATATTTACGTATGGTTGTGTTCATGTTGTTCATTGACGATAGTGGAATTTCATCCCGGCACAGAACACATTTCGTTAATTTTCATTGAAGGAATAATTAAAAATCATCATCATCAAAACCATTGAATGAATTCACTTACACTTGTTGATATAGAGCACTTAGGTGTAATTGGTCCACAACAAAAGCGTATCGGAGTGGTGATTCTTCCACAAGAGTATCGTTCTTTGGATCATAGGACTCCAATGCTCCATACAGCTGAGCAATACATTCATTATTCATAGCCTTCAAAGAATTGTGTACATATTCTTTCGGTTGTTTGAGTGCTTTTGCAACAGCCACTACAATAAAATTATTCAATCGATTTCTTGGAACAGATTTTGAGAGAGCCTCATCAATAACCACTCTATTTACTGTTCCCAGTCCATTCACGTATGCGGTAACATTTGGTGATGATGATTCATTTCCGAAGGCACGTCCGACAAATTCTTTATTTCTCAATTCTGTTTGTAATCTGAGTTTGGTCATTTCCATAAAGTGTTTAATATCCTCTCCTTGTTGAGGCGTAAGCTTGTGTCCTCGCACCAAAAATCCAATCAGTGTGTGCAAAGCACTCTTTGGTGCTTGGTGAGTTTTGAGAAGTGCTGAAATTTTCATTTTTTTTTAAAAATTTTATATTTTCAACGAAAATTTTCATTTCTTGATTCATCATTTCATAATAATAATAATATACTATCATCATAACCTACTATCATCATGAATGAATGAATTGATTTAAAAAGTAAAATGAGTGAGCCAAATTTTCAAAATTTACTGATTCAGACCATGTTGTGTAACATGGAACAAGGGACTTTCTTGAACTCTCTCAAAGTGCTGACATTTCCATCAAAAAAATGTCATCATCAAAACCAACAACTGGAAATCCACCAGACAGATTCAAATTGGCAGTTGTAGGAACTGGAGCTGTTGGAAAGAGTGCCATCACGTAGGTGTTTCACTTTTTCTCATACTCTTTTGACAATTTTTAGAATTCAATTCACACAAAATATATTTGATACGGATGAAATTTATGATCCGACCATTGAAGATGCATATTATGTTAAGAGAATGATCGATGGAGTGAGTTGTGAATTGGAAATTGTAGATACTGCTGGTAAGAATTTGATTTTAATTTTTCCAAAAAATTACGCACTTCTCGCCCTGCCATGGGCGCAAATATTTACAAATTCATCCTTTCATGAAAATCTGAACAGGTCAAGACGATTATGTAGCTCTTCGAGACACCTACATGAAAACATGTTATGGATTTGCTCTTGTTTTTGATTTGACTTCACAAAGCACTTTGGAAGAATTAAAAACATTTGTCGAACAAATTAATAGAATTAAAATGGAAGAAAACAAACCAGTGAATGGAAATTATTTCCCTGCTGTTTTATTAGGAAACAAATGTGATTTGAATTATTCAATGACTGAAAAAGAAGTCACAAATTACATGAAAAAAGAATTAGAAATTCATGTTCCAGTACTTTTCACATCTGCCAAAACTAGAACCAATATTGAAGAGGCATTTGAAGTGTTAATTCGAGAAATGAGAAATTTCAGAAATGCTCAATCTGGAAAACCACCAAAGAAAGAGTCAGGAGGATTATTTGGAAGTATTTCTTCTCATAAGGATTCTGATCGAGATTTACAAGCTTTCAAAGAACAAGAATAAATCATCTTTTAGTAAACACAAAGAAAGACTCATCACTTGGATTACTCTTACACACTCGTTTAATAGCTACTCTGATTTGGATCCATGTGACAAGTACACCCTGTCAGCAGATGAACACTTTACAACAACTATATTTAAAAAGTTCAATAAAAAAAAATGTATCCACTTGCCGATACGAACCATGGATCTAATCAACTTGCTGCTAATGAATCCAACATCGAATTTCCACCAGTTGTAAACATGCGAAAGATAGATTCCTATAAAACGTTTCCTCCAGAAATTATTTTCCACATTCTAAACTTTGTCATTAAAGATCAAGCTAACACGGAAGCATTGATTTTGCGTTGCATGCGCTGGAGACAACTTGGAAGAGATGCTTGTCGTATCATTCAGGAACAAGTTCGAGTGTTGGATGTTTCATCATTATTTACCAAATACTTGAAATTAGAGGAGAAGAAGAAACCAATCAAGGAAGCGATGGAAATATTGAAACATCAATTCCATGAAGCCTCTGAGAAGAAGACTTTGAAAAATTTAGAATTTGAAAAGAGAGAACAACATGTTGTGAAATATTTGGCAAATATTGTAAAATGTTTTCCAAATCTTGAAATTTTGAATTTGAATTATTGTGAAAGTCTAAATAATGAATTATTGAAAATTCTATTGCATGGTCTTCCCAAATTGAGAGAAATTTCATTACTCAATTGTTTCAATATTACTGAATTTAATTGTCCTCAATTTAATTTCAGAAAAATCTCTGTAGAGAACAATGTCTTATTGCGATGTAACATCTTACGACAAATACGAATCAACCAATGTGAAGACACACAAATTCTGGACGTGAATCAATCATTCAAAGTGTACATTAAGAATTTACTTGGTAAAACAATGGAACTCTACATCACCAATCAAGACACCGTTTACGATGTGAAACGATTGTATGGTGCCCTCACAGATATTCCAGCAGATTCTCAAAGATATATTTTCGCTGGTAAGAGATTATGTGATGAACACACTTTGGAATATTATGGAGTTCAGAAAGAAAGTACTTTGCATGTTGTGCTTCGATTGAGAGGAGGTCAGAATGCATCAATTACTTGTTCATCTGTGGTACTACCAACTGTGATGGAAAGGTCATCATCTCTTGAAAGGATGAACACTTGCTCAATTGTCCATGATAAAGTTGAGAGTGCTGAAACATCGAGCAGTAACATTGTCATTCAACAGTTATTATTTGGAGAACAATATGGATCTTCATCAACATTGAACGTTTATGAAATTGATCAAATGTTGGATGAAGAAATGTGTCACAGGATTGTGAAAGATATTGTTCAAGGAAAGGTCAAACATCAAGAAGAAGATTACAAACTTCGATCCAGTAATTTGTTGTATCAGTTGCAAACTCACATTCAAATGAATATTCTTCCTCAAATCAATTCAAGAAAGTTATTCATGAATGAAAAGCCACTCAGTCGAATTTCTGATCTATTTGTGGTTCATTATAGTCCAGAACAAGATGATGACCTTGTTTTACACATTGATGACTCTGTTGTGACCTTAAATATTTGTGTGGAATGTGTGAATTGTATTGGTAGTGAAATCGAATTTCTCAATTTGGAAGCCCATCCACATTTCAATACTTTGGATTGGAGAAGTGAATTGGATTTGTTGCACCATTCTCTGGAAAAGCAAGAATCTTCTGACACGAACAGTCATTCTCAGCTTTTCTTGGCGTCATTCAATCATTTGCAATTTTATCGAGTGACACCAAAGAAAGGAAAAGCCTTACTTCATTCTGGAAGACATCCTCACCAAACGTTGAAGATTAAGAGCGGTGAACGATTTAACATTGTTTGTTGGTTGGAATGATGAGAAGAATGCATGTAAAAATCTTATTATCCTTCCTTCACCACCACCACCACCACCACCACCATGGAAATCAAGACAGGTATTTGGCATAATTAGAAAAGGTTTCACTTTAGATCCTGTCAGTGGTGGTGGTCCCATGAGTGGTCTCGTTGGAAGTGTCCTTCTTTTTGGTGGAGATGGTTCTCATGAATCCTCCGTTGCAGCCACTTCCAATAATGTTTGGATGAAACGTGAAATTTCAATCGCTATTGCTGTCATCATTTTGACATTTGTCGTTTTGAGTGTTGTGGTATGGATTGTTGCAGTTTGGAGAAGTGATCAAACCTCAACATTGAATGCTTCTTCCAAGAATCGACTCCCAAAGATGAAACTATTGTTTTATATTTGTGGTGTCGGATGTCAAACCTTTGGTGTATTTTTCTTGTACATGTTTGCTGGATATTAAGATTATCTATTGCATGCTGAGTATCATACGAAACCAATTGTTGAGCCTACATTTGAGAGCGATGAAGATCAGCATGTCGAGCAAGTCATGTTATTAAGAAATGTCACATCGACCACTCTGACAGCTCTGGAAAGTATACCTCAATCAAAAATCAGAACCAAAGACTGAAGCTGCCACTGAAGAAAATAATTGAGTGGGGCATGATAGTATCATACGAACCATGTAAAAGTATTTACATTAAAATTGTTTTCATAAGATCATTAAGGTAAAAGAAAGCCGAGAAAAAAACAGTTATCACTAGCGACCACCAAGTTCAAGTTCCAATCAAAATTATTGTATCATTCATCACGAACATCAACTGGTCTATCCATTAATTGATCTTTTTTAAAGCTCTTTGTTTTAAATACTCAACAATTCCCTCCATTTGTGAAGTCATTAATTGCTGTGATTTCATACTTTCACAAATGTCAATGATTCGAGAAAAGTGAGAGGATGAAAAGCACTTTTCAATTTCTTGAAAATGCTGTACTATTTCGAGTTGATTTGGAGTGGCTTCCGACATGCATGTTTCCAAATAATACACTTTGATCGGTTTGTTCCTTTCTTTGACGGTTAAATTGTCCACAAAATAACACACCATTCGACTTTTGACTTTTTCAAAGGTTGTTTCTCCAATTAGAATTTGTGTCCTTAATGCATGATTCAACTCTTCCAAACTCGATGCAATATTTAAAGCATCTCCTAAAACTGTGAAATTCACTCGAGCACGACTATTACTATTTCCTGAAAGAAATTCTCCACTATTCACAGAACATGTAAATGCCACATTTGGATAATTGAGTGTTTTCCATTTAGAGTTGAGAAATTGCATGCGTTCACGAATTTGAATAGCTGTCCGACAGGCCAATTCTTGATGCATACTGCTGTTATTTGCTTCATTCCAGACCACAACTAGTCGATTTCCCAAATGTTTGTCAATCATTCCCTTATTTCGATCAATAATTTCATAAATTTCTGAAAAGAGATCTGTACTTTGAGAAATGAAATTCACTCGATTAGTTTTTTCTGCTAATAATGTAAATCCATGAATATTGAGAATCATAGCCGATCCATACATGTGTGGTGATGTGACCATTTTGTTGTTGTCGACGTGTCCAAACCAATGTTGAACCACTAATTCTGGAATATATTTTGAGAAAATTCTTAAACCAAATCTCATCATGTTCAAACATTGTTGCATTTGTCGAATGTCATACAACAAGGAAAATGACGATTTCCAATCCTCTTGTTTCTCACTTTTCACACTGAATTTCACCAATTCTTTCAATTGTCTCTTGATTCCTCTCAAAGCCATTTGAATCCATTGAACCACTGTCATTAATAGAATGAGTCCCAAAAACAACACCACAACAAAAACCACCACAGAAGAAATACTAGTCTGAACCACTTCTTGTGCGAACCATCGTTTTGGAATTGCAATCACAGATCCCCAATTAAGTCCATATGGATCTGTCATGGTAAATAACACCACATCGAAATGAATGGAAGAAATTTGAAAGACAAAACTTCCTGATTGTTGAACGGCAATTCCTTTCAATCCTTCTTGAGTATTTGAAGAGTTGAAATGATTATTTCTCCAATCACGAATTTGTTGTAAAAAACCTCTTGAAAGGGTTTCATTGACAAGTTGATCGATGAGGTCCTCACTGGATAGGATGTCACTTGTTTCTTGAGACAATTGTGAGTTGTTACGTAATAACTTGGTGGCTGCCACAACCTGCCCTTCTGAATTGAGAATGAAGGAAGCTGCGACTCCTGCTCGAAGGGCAGATTCTGTCAAAATGTCAGAAATATTTTTGACATTCAATTGAATTCCAATCACTCCAAATAAATGTTCGGGTGTTCTTGGAGCGTTCGCATTCCATTTCACACTATTGGTTAATATATTCTTTGAGAGAAGACTCGATGTTTCATTTGCAATATAAATTGGAATACTCGCTGTAATGGATGGAATTCCATTTGTGGAAAAAAAGAATGGACTCCACATAATTTTCGGATTTGTCAAATTCACAAATTGTTGATACCAAGGTCGAGATTTCATATCCAACGTTGCAATTTCATGACACAATAAATTATTGTCATCAAAAACATGATCCAAATCCTGAATCATTCGATAATCGTACAAATTGCGTGACAAGTCATTTGTCAAATTATTTGCTCGTTCCAAACGTCGCGCATAAGTTTGTTCAGCTCCAACAAAACTTTGATCAAATCTTGCAAAATAGGAAATTTGAATAGGTAATTTGCGCAAGTACAATCGTTGTAAATTAGCAAAGAGTTTTACCCAACTCTTGTCATTGTATAAATCTAAATCAGGTAATTGAAACAAGATTTGATTGATGGCATAGGAAGTGGTTTTGATTAATTCGCTTAATTGATAATCAATGACGAGACTCATTTGAATTTTTTGTTGGGATATAGATCGTAGGACAAGATCATCTCCAGTGGTGTAGAGCAAGATAAAAGCTGGAAATACATTCAATTATAAATCTCATTAACACAATTTTCAAAATGACAAGTGATTTACATGAAAACAATCCAAACAATCCCTGTAATACAAACAATAACAAAATGACATTCATGATCGTCATACATCGATAAGAGGGGCATCCATTACTCCTCCTTGTCATCTTTCCAAGGACTGATGAAGAGTGGGTCCTTTTGGAAGGACGTTCCAAGTGTGAACGATCATCTTTGAGAGAAGCACGATGAGGATGATGGTTCGGATGTTGTAGAAAGAACGCTCCGGAATGCATTTCTATTGGAACACTCTGTTGTCCATGATCATCATCACCAACATGGACATCTCTGTGCTGATATGAGGAAGATGTTGGTGATGGAGCAATGGTGGTGGATAACAACATCCTATTTTTATTCAAATGTGAACCTTTGGTGATGAATGTGGAACATGAAGAGATTACTGAAAAGGAACAAGTGGTCATCATCATGAAACATTAGGACTTATTGTGCTCTCCAAGAATTGTTAAAAAAATCAAAATTTCATCTTCACTTCTAGATGTGTTTTACAAAAGAAACCAACCAAACGACACACACCAACTCTCGAATTTGAACCAACAACACATGAAGAGCTCTTCGACTCTTGTTTGATCATGGCTTTCTATTGAGACCACTTAACACTTTTTACAAAAAAGTCAATCAAAAAAAAATGTCGAATCGCTTGCCGACGCTTCATGCCATGAATACCATCACCTTGTTGGAAGATGGTATTTCGGAGGAGGAGGAGGAAGAAGAGGTTCTCAACAATCAGACTCTCATGAGCATCACTAATGAAATTATTGAATATTTATTAAAGATTGATCGACATCAAGAAACAATTCTTGGGAATCCAGAAATGAACATTCCTGAATCGGAACAATCAACATTAAATGGTTCCAAAGATTCAACAGAAACCATTGTACAAGAATCGGAAAATTCGTTGGATCCCAAGACTAAAAAAATTAAATTACATGATGATGATGAAACACGATTGCCTCCATTATTAGTCTCTCCAATTTGGAATTCAGTTCGTAATGAAGAAATTGAAAAAAAAATATTGCATTGTGTGCCGACGGTCTTAATGTCCAATGGATTGGAGCATATGGAAGAAGGATCTGATTTTATTGAACTCTTGTTTAACGTTTTTACGACAAATTCTTCCCTTTCTATTGACTATCATATTGCACTGCTTCAAGAGTCGATAGAAGTAATTTTTTTGTATTATACTTCGCTCGTTGACTCTGTAGGAAGTAGTGCAACATCAGACACAGTCGAAACCTTTGAAAATGTGATGATTAGTAATGTAGTGAAATATTTATTAGCCGTTTTAGGAAGAGTGGGAAGACATTTATCAACATTTAATAGATATCAAAAGGGAGATGCATATGCTGCTTATATATTTTATTATTGTGAGGGAATTCAACTTTTAGACAAATATATACTCAAGTTTATTCCTGACCACAAGATACTGAGTGACCTTAAGGAACAAATTCTTAATTTTACACACATCTTGTACGAATTGATGGTGCCTATAGATATCGATCTTGAATTGGATTTTATTAGAAAACTTTCAACCACCTTTTTAGACACGTTATCTCATATTTCATTTGTAAAACAAACTGTATACTTTGATCTTTACTTGCTTGGAGAGGAACTAAAATCTCACATGAACTTGAAAAGGATTTATCTCGCTTGCTTATTAATTGGTACCTTTCGATTTCAAAACTATGAATCTATAGTGTCATCATGTGTTGACCATGAGAATCAACTTATTCGAGCAATTGCTGTATGGTCTTATGGCAGCATTTGTGACAATATTGAACATTGTATTTTAAGAATGCAAAATAAGCTTGTCACCGAAGAAAGTGCTGTCGTCAAGGTAGCTATACTCAAGTTTCTGTCCACCTACATTTCAAAATCGGATGGTTTACCGAATTCTTTTTATGAGAATTTATTTTCCTCAATATTTACCTCTGTCTGTCATGATTTAGAAAAGAAACAGGTACGTTCTTGTATTAGTTTTATCAACATTATTTATTGAACTGTATATATTTATAACTTTATATATTTATTGAACTGTATTTCATAACTTTACTTCTTGAAACAGCACTACTCACTGACCAAGACATGGCATCTCATTCAGCAGATTATTAAAAAATCTGCACCCTCTCGCCATCTTGGACAAATGCTTTCTGAAATATTTATTTTGTTAGAAAACTCAATGAAATTACAATGCACCACAGGTACTGAAATTGGAAATGTAAATAATAGCTTTAAGGAAGTACATGCCAAATTTTTTAAAATGCTAAGTGAAAAAAAGATACTTTCGCTTTTCACTAGTGACGAAATTGCTGTCATCAAAGACTCTACATTTGTAGCCATCAAGAGAATTGTTTTTTCCAATGCCTCTTCCTTTGATCAAGTACTATTGAATAATTATGTAGATTTAATATGTGAGCTGATGAATAAGGAAACGATCCAGATCATGATCTCTTCACATCAAGTGCTAGTAGTGGCATTGTTAAGAAGTATATCTTTCAAAAAGAGAGCAGGTCACTCTTTCTTTTCCTTTGTTTGTCGACTGGGAGTATATTTGAAAGCGTTTCTGAAATTGCCTGAGATTGTGAATATTATGGTTCACGACATGATTCAACGAGTTCCTTCGCTTGTGGAATCGTTTACAACCATTGACGACACTCTCTCTTTACTATTTTTACTGAATAGTATTGCAGAGCTACTCAAAGAGTATGGACCACTCATCCAAGAGCAAGAAACACTCAGGTCACAACTGTCATTTGCTATTCAAGCAAATATTATTCCAGCAGTCCAAAGCAAAAGCGTCATTATGAACAGTTACAAAGCTTCAGATAAGTCCATGGATGTATTTATGATCATCAAGTCCACTTTCTGCAACATTATTTCAAAAATTTATTGTTACTTTGACCCACAAATAGTTGTGAACAATTTCAACAAAACTCGAGAAACTTTTTTATACTTTGCAGAAAATCCTCAATTAAGGATGGGACTCGAGCAATTGGAATACTTTACAACATTGATTGGTGTGTTAGAAAGCATTACTGACGTTGAAAATACTAATTTAGATTTCAGTTTGTTGCAAAATCCTCTATTGCTAGAAATGACCATTGGAATTTTGAAACGACTGAAACATGCCATTGATTCGTTCTATTTCAGAGCTGAGCTTAATGTGGTATACGAAGGCGAAGAGATGACTGCCGATTGGAAACGGTTAATGATTAAGGCCAATCGATTGAGGTACCTCCTTGAAACACAATCCAGAGATTTAGATATTGCTTAATAATAATTTAGGGTTGGTTTAATAAGTTATTGTTGTGGTTGTTGAGGAGTTTCTGAAGGTTGTGATGGGGTCTTCTCATTGACATATACCAAAACGACATCGTTGTCTTTCAATTTGACGTCATTGAAGAAGAAGTCGTCGATTTCAACTTTGAAAGGGTTGTTGACTCGATCCATTGTGTTGCAGTAGGAGCAATCATAGGAATAAATGTCACCCTTCTTTTGTGTGAGTCTTTCCATCACAACTGACTTCAATTCTTCAACACTCTCAGGACACTTGGGAAGAACAAACTTGGTCTGATAAACTGTGTCTTCGTGTCCACCAGCACGTTTCACATAATATGAAACAAACAAAGAGGATGGTTGAGGAAGTGTTGGTTGTCCAGTAGCATCCTCCCTCTTCATGGTGCTTGCAGGTGAGGATGATGCAATACCACCATTTGCAGCACTGACTGGTGTTGTTGCCTTAGCTTTTCTTCCTCTCTTAGATGGAGTGGTTTGTGTTGCGACTCCTCCTGTGGTGTCGGGCATAGGAACAGGTGGTAAGTCTTTTTTCACTTTGGTAGCTCTCTTGACCTTCTTCTTTTGTGGAGTGGTTCCATCGTCTTCGGTCTTGGTCTCTGCTTCAGCACCATTTTCATCTTGTTTCTCTCCTACCTTTCTCTTTACTTTTCTCTTGGATGGAGTGCTTAATGCTGTTGCAGCTGCTTGATCTTCAGCAGAGAGATTGGTCAAGGTTGGAGTGGAAGACTCACCACCAGAGGATGGATTTGGTGAAGTTTTAGCTCCTTCCTTAAGTTTTGGTGGATTTTTCAAACCTTCTCTCTTATTGACAGCACGACTGTGTGTGGGCGCATAAGATTATTGCAAGTATTAAAGAAGTATTAATTTTGAATCAATGAAAAATGAACGTGACATGATTAAACTTACTTTTTGTATGGATCGTATTGTCCTCGAGCAAATCTCCATTGTTTGTTATAACATGTTGAACAAACGCTCAATGATTCCCCATCCTTCGGTTTTGGAATTTGATCTGCTTGTTGTGGGAATGTCTCACAATAGGTCTTGTAATTACCAGTGTTAATTGTATAATTCTTCTTAAAGTTGACTTGCAGGTTGCTTCTCTTACAAACAACACAATACATGAGTTCATCTTCTGAAAGTTCCTCAGGTTCAACTTTCTCCACAAATTTAACGTCACCTGATGGCATTGGACTGGTTCCAACACTTCTTCTTGAACTCTTCTTACGTTTTGGAGTAACACCTTCGTCTTCATCATCATGCTCGGCAACATAATCATCATCATCGTTGTATTCAATAGCTCCTGCATCTGCAAAATCTTCATCTTCCATCATCATGGTGTCAGCATCTTCATGATGGGTTGTTGAGACAGCAGAACTCGTTGAAGATGCAGCTGCTACAACTGTATTCTTTGCTCCACCTCGTCCTTTTCCTCTTGTTTTGGCGCCTCCTCTCGATGCAGTTCCCCTTACTTTGGGTGTGGAAGTTGAACTTGCTTTCTTTCGACGGCCTCCAGTGGTGGTGGTGGCATTGGTGGCAGCTGTTGACTCGGAAGTGATAGAAAGTTCGCTCTCGAGAGGTGATGTTGTTTGCTTGTTCATGGCAGGAGATGCAGAAGCAATTTTCATCAAGTGTTGTTGAGGTGGAAGAGAACTCACGTGGTCTCCTTCTCCTTCACTGTCTTCTTCTTTGAGGAGAGTGTATAAATCATTCACTCGATTGGCAGCGGG
Organism: Naegleria fowleri; assembly: GCF_008403515.1. Taxonomy (NCBI): domain Eukaryota; phylum Heterolobosea; class Eutetramitea; order Acrasida; family Naegleriidae; genus Naegleria; species Naegleria fowleri. The sequence goes on along the minus strand of NW_025407990.1, from coordinate 21,647 downwards.
ATTGCTAATGAAATCATCATCATCGTTGTCACTATCGCTCACATGATCCATCATGGTGGTGGTGGCTGTTGGATGCAACAACAAGTGATGATGAAAATATTTTTGGAAGTGCAAGTGTGCGAGGGTCAATACGGAGTGTGAAATCATGGCATCACAGGGGAATATTTCAAGGATCACGAACGATGATAATGGCATTCCATGATGAACAATACAAAAACACAATAGGACCATCATGATCAACACCAGTTGGTAGCACCATAAATGTCAGTTGTCATCGTCATCATCATTAAGGATATCATCAGACGGAGCAGCATCACCACAAGATGGGCCACATGAAACAAGGGTGATGATGATTTACGCACACACATCGTATTCACATTCATATATTAATATAAATTACATAATTATATCAAATACAACAAGAACATACCATTTTGTTCGTGATGAGAAGAATGAGCAAGAGCAGTAATTCCCATTAGACCTTCGTGATGATCGTCATGACTCATCGAACCAGGTCCTACATTCTCAAAACATGATAAGGCTTGATCAGCAAGCCATGATTCTGAATTACTTTTCTGAGGATTAGAAGAAACACCGTGATGATTGGAACTTGCAGATGTATGGCTTGATGATGCGCTTAAATCTTGAGGCGATGAGGAAGTGGATGAACCATTGGTCTGAACCTAATCGGGGAGAGAAATGAATTCATCATGATGATAGCAGCAATAGTATTCAAAAATTTGAAGGAGGAGTCGTAGCAGTGGAAGTAGTGGTGCATCAGTAGCAGCAGCATTGGAGTAGTAGTATTGGTCATTATGGTCAACCATCCTATCTTTTTTCAACGTTGATAACAAGTGTACTTACCTGACTACTGTTCGTTAGAGCCGTTGCAAGTGTCCGAATAGGTACTTGGGCGGTCACAGTGCCGGTTTGCGAAGAAGAAGGAGGAGGATTCTGTTGTTGTTGTTGAGGAGGAGGAGGAGGAGTGATGGTGGTGTTGGCGGTGGAAGTGTTCATTTTTTGACGCTTAGTTTGTTTGGTAAGGTTTTTTTTAAAGTGATGTCTGACAGTGAGCGTGTAGTCGCTGAAGTGGTGGTGATTGCGAGATTAAAAAGTTGTTGAGGTGAGGTTTTGATGTGTTTTTTTGTTGTTGGTGGTGGTTCCGTTGTGTTGAGGTTGAGGGGTGACGAGAAGTGGGGTGCGTCGTTGAGGTGGTTGTTGTGTTTCATGTGATGTGATGGGATTGCCACACATTGATCTCATCATCATCATCATCATGATACTATCGAATCCTCATCACCTCAACAACAAGAACCAACGCCCATCATTCATCGGGATGATGTTTTATTTTGAGGTTGGTGAGAGTGACGTATTCGGGAAAGAAGATGTGAGGATGAGTGCGATGCTTTTGAGTATATTTGAATGCTGGTGATGAGGATTAAGTGAACAATGCCTTCTTCGTGATGATGATCGAGAAGACAACCAGAGTTGAAACCATTGAAACCCAAAGTCAACTCTTCCTCCATGGACTAATTGTTCGAACTCAATGAGAGTTTCAAAAGTACGGGCTGATGACGTAGCCAGAACTACTTTTTGAATGCTCTAATTCATCATCATGATCATCCTCATAAATATCACGCAAGAGAATCAGCATGGACTCCCAATGAGGGGTGATTAAATTTTCTCTTAGAAAAGGAAAGCCATCATCGCGCCTCCTTATGAGATGGGCTCGAGGAGGATTTTATGGGCGGTTTCACTCATCATCGTCGCAAGAAGAGACCGAGATTCCTCCTAATATTACAAGGGATTATATTTACTAACAAACGAACAACAAGTTTATTGAAGGTGAGTCTGAACGTTAGTGGGTCACAGGGAGAAATCTCTTTCAATAATGTTCGTTTTTCTTGCATCATATCAGGGAGAACAACGTTGTTCCATTGAAAAAGATCTTTCCCTATCTTACAACTGGAACGATGATTTGGAGAGTTTTTGTCTTTGAATTCCACTTTGCTTTGGTTTCCTTCTCTATTACCTCTTGAGGGAAATTTGCAATTAATTTACTGGGCAGATCATGATTAATACGAACATTGAATATCGGAATTGGAATTTTGCAATGAAAGAATACTTACTAATGTTCAGTTTTTACACTGAATGTTGTGGATGAAATGTCGAGTTCAATTTCTGCAAGATTTTTGGTTTTTGGAAGTCGAATGTTTGCGCAAAGAGTGTCGCTGCATGAGGTAGAGGGATCTTTCTCGGGATCAATACCTAAATAGGCGTCCATTGCTGAAACTTTTTGTTGGTAGATAATGTCATAGCTGTATTAGGGAAAGGAATATCATCATACATTCCTAACAGGCATCTTTCCGATTCATGTGATACTTACTCTGGTATTTCTCGTTCGTCCTCAAAATCTTCCTCCAACTCATCCAATTCTGTGTCGGTCCAAATTCTTGGATCTAATTTTTGTGCCTTCGTTCCAATCAGCTTATCAATTACCTCAATTTTTGTATTTAGCGTTGTGCTGCTGTTACTGTATCGATCGGAATGACATGATGATGAAATATCCTTCAAAATTCTTTCCTCTTCCAATTGTTTTTGTTTCATGTATTTCTCCTCTTCCTGTCTACTTCTTAACTCTTCGGGATTCATCTTTTTGTTAAACCCTTCGCTTTCCTCAATCAAATTGTTGAGAAGTTCGAACTGAGAAGGTTCTGCACTCGCGAATTCTGGATCAAACATTTTTTTGTAAAGTTGTTTGAAATTGAACATACAACAATTGACACCTATCAATACAACTTAATTTCTCCATTTCAAACTTCTTTCCAGTGTTAACGTCATGAACAGGGTTGAAAATATCATTCTCACCATACTGAATCCCAACGTAAAGCTCAACAAGGTTTCTATATATGAAATATGATGCACGAGCCAACATCCATGATACAAAGCAATGGCACTTCTAATGAAATAAATGTAAGGAACAACAACTGTGAAAAGGTCTGCTGCAATCACTGCAATACGTTCCCACAATGGCATCTGAAATGGCTCAAAAAAGTACTTGCTCGACATTTTCCAACAAAAAAGAAATGAATAATTCCACAACACCAAACACAACATAACAAGCAAGGCTACCTTGAAAAACTCCTTGATGACAGATTTAGGTTTGAGTTGAAATAGAACCTTCTTGGTGGACGGAAAGCAAGTCACAACGCATTCTTGAATGGAGGCCTTTGGAGAAAGATCAAAAAAAAAACCATTAAGAGTCAAAAGGTTCCAAAACCACTTGTGAAAAAATTGTGTTTGAGGAGAGTGGATGGATGTTCCCAAAAAGTTTTCAATTTCGTTAAATGCTCTATTTTCTGTAGATCTACATGTGATTGAGCTTGTTCCATTGTTGTTAAAACATGGAAGCCAATATCTTTGAATAATGAATTCTTCAACTTTTGGCGGATGAAAACTGCTAGAGGGACCATACGCAATGAATTGCATAAAATCAAAAAACAAGGCTGAATGCATTTCCAAACGATTGTTCTTTGGTAATGGAACGCACATGTTCTCATAAACATCACAGATCATTATTTTCTTAATTCTTTTCTTGGTGAGAAGATTCATGATGGTAGTTTCATTCTTGAGAGGCTTGTCCATTGTGACCATATCTCTATTATATATCTGACCTCTAATTCTCATACAAATTCCCCTTTTCATTTTCAGATGCTCCTGAACGGTTGAATTCTTATTGGTCCTAAATTTATGAAGTAAGCAATGAGTATGGGTCGAATATTTATCATCTACACAAAATGTCCAACTAATATCCACTGGTTCTTTAAATTCTTCCACAGTGTTTCTAAGCAATTTTAAATTGTTCTGGCATGAATGCAATAGAAAATAGAAATTAAATCTCGACACATATTCAAAAATGAGTGCAAGATCAGGAATAGTCAATTCCAAACAAGATTCATTGTCATTTTGTGTCTCAAATTCCTCCGTTGTTGAAGTACATGCTTGTTCTTCCCCTTTTCTAGAGCATTGTTCATCAAGCCAGGATTTGAGTATTTTAAGTTTGCTTCTATCGGTATACAAATTTCGAAATTGCTCTGGAAAAGTAACAAAATGTTTTGGCTCAATAAAACTAAACTTGTTTTCCAAACTGACTATTTTCAGAAATATTTGTAAAGTAGAATATTCAACAGAATTGATCACATATATTTTTCGAATTAATCTCTCAAATAGTAAATCGGAAAACATTTGTTCATTGTTCTCGTCGTCGTGGTGATGATAAGAATGATATCTCGAAAATACTTTCTTCCAGATTGGAATACATCTTAAATCAAACAAAAATCTGGAAGGAAGATAAGAAATGATCGCCAATATGATCTCCATTGGAAGAAGTGACAACAAGGGACGATTGCTTGATGAACTTTTGATGAACATTTTTTGTCACGAGTTCAGGTCGAAATCTTCGGTCAACATAAAAATGTTTGCATTGCAACAGGCTGGTCACTCACAAGAAACATTACTTCTCTCTCAAGAAGAAATTCACTTCATTCTCTCTCACACCATCTTCGGATCATCCACAAACAGTCACCAAGATGCACAACATGTCGTGGAGCAGGAAGAAGCAGATGTAATGAACTTTTACTCTCTCAGCCAACTGCAGCATGACTACACTGAAGACACAGCTCAACACATGATTCAACTCTTTTCAGCTTCATCAGGACTGGATAAATTTCTCCCATGTTTGCATATTCCTGGCATCGGAACGAGGTATCTACTCTTTCATTCTTTCCTCTCTCAATTACAACAAGAAGAAGATTTATCTCAACTCACACCCCGAAAAGCCTTTCTTCGGTTTGCCAATTATTTGGGAAGAACTCGTTCCTACAGAGCATTGGCACTCACAGAAGACGAGTACAACAAGATCCTACAACAGGATTCCATTCATCCAACAGGAAGACTGAAAACCACTAGAGAGAATGTCGAGCAAATGGTCCAGCAATACGGAATTTGGAAGATTTGTCATGCCCGATTGTATATTGGGCAACGAATGGTCCCATACGATCCATCCCTCTCGCTACATGATCATCCAGAAACAGCAACCTGTATTGCAAAGGGATATATGTCTCTCCCTCACCGAAAAATCTACTTGATGGAATTGCAAATTCCTCTCATTGAGGTATTAGGATTCAAAGTAAAAGATGTAAGCTACACTCCACAGAAAAGATGGTTCTACTTTGGTAAAATCTGGTTTGATAGCTTTGATGAAGCAACGGAGAGATATACCCTGTATGAAATTCCCTTCTTGTCCAAGCGATTGATGAAGGTACGAGTTTTTGAGGATTCGAATGAGGTGGAGAATTTTCTTCAACCCTTTCGAGAGAGTCAAGAGGAGAAGAAAAGACTTTGCAATCATGATCTCGTTGAAGAAGAAGAATCAGAAGAGGATCATGATGATGATGATGATGAATAACAATCCATGAAAATAAAACTGAACATTCAATGATGAATAACAAGGTTCACGAACAACATTGTCGGAAGCAAAATTATGCTTGAGTTAAACCGCTGTGGGAAGTTCCTTGTTCAACTCGTGAACAAATAACAAGAAAAAATGTTTGCACTCTTGCTTGAGTGGCTCAATACTCTTTGGTCCAGCATCATCCATCTTCGTCCACTTGTGTTTGCACTAGAAAAATTAGGCCTGATAAAGAAAAAGCCCACTTCTTTAACTTCCGATCGTTATCAAGGAATTGGCTCAACAGGTCAATCATCCCAAAAGAAATCATCCTCCACTATTGAATTTCCATTACTTCCCGTTCATCCTCTTCCCAAAATATACGATGAAAAAGCTAAAAGTTATTTTGTTCAAGATTTTGATATCGACACCGATGATCCTCAAGAAATTTTGAAATTCTTTAATGACTATGGTGTGGTTGTTTTTAGGAATATTCTTTCAGAAGAACAAATTGATCGCAGTATTCAAGAAGTGTGGGAGGATTTAGAAGAGAGTGAAGGATTTAAGAAACATGACCCAGAGAGTTGGAAGAGAGTCTCTCGATTGGGTATTCTTGGTGACGCTGTTTATTGGAAGCGAACGGGAATGGAAAATAGACAAAATGAAAAGTTAGTGCGAGCATTTGAGCTATTATATGCCAGAAGTAGATCTGAGCTGTGGACTAGTTTTGACCGAGTTGGAGTTTTGACACCTACTCTCAATATTCCAATTCCATACTATGATTATAAATCATTACCAAAATCATGCATTCCAAATGAAACACCCTTATCATCGAAAACTATTAATATGGAGCATTTAAGGACTGAATCTCAGTGGTTGCATTGGGATTGTAATCCGTTTTGTGTTTTAGGCGAATTTCCACCCAGTACTGAAAGTGAAGAAGAAAATATGTCGATTTTAGAATTGAATCCAAATTATTACTTAATCACCGAAAACAACGGAAATCATGGATTATTGAGGTTACAAGGAGTCCTTCAATTGACCGAGTCAAGAGAGGAAGATGGAGGATTCTTATGTGTACCTGGATTTCACAACCACGCTCAAGAATATGTAGAGAAATTAAGTTCTATTCGGCCTGGACCAAAATGCACATTCTTGAGTGTCTTTAGGGGAGACAACTTGTTAACACAAACACAAAAGGTACCAGCTAAGGCAGGTTCTCTGATCGTGTGGAATACGCTACTTCCTCATGCAAACTATCCCAATCATTCAGAACGATTCCGCATTTGTCAATACATCAAAATGATACCAAGAAAGGGAAGTGAATCGTTCCAAAAATTAAGAGCATCCAAGATTCAAGAGCATGCTCGACACTTCTCGTTTGTACCCTCAGAAACTGGCAAACAAGTTTTTGGATTTGAATTACTTGACGAGTACAAACAACTGTAATTTTATTGATTGATCTGTACATGTTTTGCATTGTATATTATTAATGTACAATTATGTGACGCCTTAATAATTTACATTACTATTTTGGACGAATGGTAGAAAATCTTTTTACACAGTTGTAATTCCCAACAGCTTTTGGAATCCTTCATAACACAATAATGTAATACCGAACAGTGGTGAAATAATGAGAACTCTTGGAAGTGTTCCCTTCCACAACAACTTGTTGGCATAGCAGTATTTGGCAGCTTGAATATAGGTCATTCCCTGAGTACCAGAGCTTCCAGCATATTGCTAATGTCAAATTTACCGATAAATAATAATAATTATTAATTTCAAATTTCACTACTGATTTAAAACAAATACTTACGAGACGAGTCTTGATAACATCCATTGGTGTTGCTAATGCTGCAGCAAATGTACCAGCGATAATCGACGAGAGCAATACTTTTGGTAATGGAAGATATTCTTGTTGAGCTTGAGCTCTATAATAATTTTTGATACGAGCATAAAGAGAGAAATAAATCATACTAAATGGCACATCTCTCATCAAGGTGGCTGTTAAACCCTTGTACATTCCAGCCAAGCCGACTTGCTTGATAAATGCAATGGTTGAGTGATTCTTTCCAGCCATTTGAGCATTAATTTTCAAAAGCTCCATTGGAGTTGTTGCCACAACTTGGCAAGCACCAGCACTTCCTCCACTATTGAACAACAATAATTGATATCGGAATGTGTGTCATCCAATTTGGTGTAATTCATTGGTTGATCATCATCAGAAAAAGTTCAAAATCCGCATGTATCGTCATTTAGAGTAACAGATGAACAACATAGAGTTGCCTACTCAGATACTCACCTCAACACTTCGATCCACAGAGGTAATTGTTGAATTTGTCCTTGTTGTTTAGAACTGTTTCCAACAAATTTGCTGCTATAGAAGGATCGGAAGAAATCGTTCGCAGCCAATTTAATTGCCTTCTCAGGCATAATTCCAACTAACATTCGTAGATGCCAATGATGCATTCATAGGATGATAGGATTTAATATTAAACAAGAAATCATCATCATCCATATGGCCTTAAATTCAGCAATACGACCTCTACAAATTCCGTTTACGTACCCAAATTTGGAGCAAGTCCACGATACAATGCTCCCAATCCACCATTATCTGGACGAATGGTATCTCGAATAATTTGTACGATGGATTGCTGTCCCGATGATGATTGAATTTTAGTTTTCAACAGATCAAGAGGGAAAATTGTACAAGCAGCAATGCACCCAGAGGCAGCACCAATCGAGAGATTTTTCAAAAAGGTCGTTGTACCAGTCGATGATGATGATGTCATCTTTAAATGTGTGTTTCGACTTGATTTCGTTACTGAACGAGAGTTTACGAAAATATTTTTTTGAAAAAGTTTTTTTTGGGGATGAAGATTTATTTGGTAAATTGTCGTCACTCTCTACTGCAGTCGATACTTGTTTCAAAAATCAATAACAACTCACAGCAGAGCAAACTTGCAATCATTCGTATGATAAACAATAAGGGTGAATTTCCTCTCGTCACCTGGTTGATATGTCGAGGGAATAATATAGTGTGCAATGTTTGCTTGCAGAGACACAGTAAGGGAAGCAATTCTTTGGAATCCCCAAGATGGAGTTTTTGCATAAACGTTTGAAGGTTTCATGGCTCCTTTAAACACATGAAATCCAACTGCAGCCAGCTTACCGTCCTTTTCTTCTTGACAGAGTAAAATATCAACCTCACAATCTTTCTGAGCTGTCACCAAACACTTTGGATTGTTCCAAAAAGTGTCCACATTGTTGGGGCAACCACCAGCTGAGTTGGCGATCCATTCACTTTGAAGTGTGACTCTCTTGTACACAGAACTTGTGGCCAATTCAAGAGAAATTTGAGACTCTGCAATGCTTGAATTTCTTGGCACATAACATCGTATTGTAAATTTTTCCATCAAAATTCCAAGTTTAAAGGTGCATGGAACAAGAACGTAATTCTTTCCAGTCTCCATTTCGAATGTTTCCTCATTAATATTTTCAATTCTATTTACAAATGGAAGAGGTGGAGCTGCTTCTTTGTTTTCAAAAACGGGTTTAGTTTGTCCTTGATCGTTACCCTTGAGAATGTACATTCCTAAATATTCGAATGGTTCTTTTTTCTGCTCGATGCTGACTCGCACCCTTATTTTAGAGATCTGTTCACTCTTAATGTGTAAAATATATTGAGGATTTAGCAACCACCTCCAAGAATTCATACATCCTCCACTTGTTGAATGGTCAAAGGATCCATCTATGCTACGGACATGATAACATTCATGCTCTGGAGGAAGTAGGTTTAGAGAAAATTCCCTCACTCGTTTGTCCACAAACACCCTCAATATGAACTTTCCAACCTTTTGCTTAAAGTATACGGACGGAATGATTGTATATCGACCTGCACTGAGTTGTTTGAATTTTACAGTATTTTCTCTACTATACTCGAAGGTGCTCTTAAATGCAACGTTTGCCTGTTTAGCAAAAAAGCATCGATGCATTTCTCCTTCCGATCTCATAACATGGAAGCCAATCGGAAAATCCTTTTCTTTGGATTCGCCAAGATATTTCGATGAGTGTAACATTAAGCTCACAATTATATCGCTGGTGTCACTAATGTACAAGTGAAATTGAGGGCCCTTTCTGGAATCTTGGGTGTTGGCAGTGAATAAACCTTCTCCATTAAATTGACCCCAACGGGTCGTGCTTTGCCAGCTTTGTGCTCGATTGGTTTCCTTAGGGTCTGTGAATGTTTCATTTGGGTCATTAATCAATAGACATACATCTAAGTTGGTGAAATATTTACAAAAATCTTCGAGGCAAATATGAAAGGTTCCGTCATCAGAAAAATTGGGCTTTACAATTTCGGTCACCCTGGGATTTTCTGCCCATTCTTTGGAATTATCAGACCATGCTCCGGTCCATTCACCTCGTGCCCAAGGGTTTTTCAACCGAACTAACCTGACATTTCCAACCTCAAAGCACTGAAGAACAGCGTATGCATGACCCGCCATTAGTCCAGTATCTGCAATTTTGGCTTCTCCTCCTGACGAGGTTGCACTTGCGCCTAATAAGGCTGATTGATTTGTTCTTCTATTGAGATAGATCCACAATTCGTCTAATGATTTTTTCTTAATGTCCACCATCTCAGACACGCCCGATGTCATGTCCACTAAAGCATTTCGGACAAATCCTCCCTCAATAGATGCATATGAGCCATAAAATTTTGCAAATGCTTTCTCGATTAGAGGAACCCATAACTCATTTGGATCAGAACATTTTCCAAACACTAAATTTCCCTTAATGTCACAAGGAAGACGATCGTCGATAGTGACATATTCCCACTGTCCATCTCTAAAGAATCTAAAAGTATATTTTCCTCTCGAACGATGCTTGGGGAAGGAAACAACTAATTTTTCAATCCAATCTCTTCTCTCTGATAAGACACAGAGAGCTCCAATGAACCAACTACCATTAAGAATACGATCGTTTGGAATCGTGCTCCTTAATAATAATTTACTTACCAATCACCTAATCCTCCTTGAGTAACGTCCTGTGTCGATGCATCCCCTACAAACAGAGATGGATTATAAACACCATTAATTTGATGAGGTCGGAGCCAGCTCTTGATCCGTTTTGCCCCTTATTTTGTCATTGTAATATCCATTCATTCCATTCATTCGTTACTGCAATCATTGGAGCATCTCTATACTACTCACCTGGTGGTGGCTTTTGATTCGGTTTATAAACACTGGTCATATCTGCTGGAAATTCCGAATCTTCAAAAGCTTCCTCACTTTCATCCATAATTGTTTGTAATTTTTCGAACGGAGGAGGTTCTTCTATTTCGTAATCCCGAAACTATTCATTGTTGAAATCTCTTCATTTTGATCAAGATCTTTGAACATACATTAAATTTGAGGCTTTGATTGTTTGACATTTTTTTTGCTTTATCTCCTCAATCTGTGCATTTAAGGGAAGAGTTTTCAAAGGTCGACATATATGGAGGGCTGCTGGAGACACTTCATTGAACATCAAACAATTGTTCATCTTTCAACTAATTGTAAATATGGTTGGCAATTTTGGATGAAGAGAAAAGTGTACTTGATGTGGACCACATATTTCCTATTTGTCATGTATATCGAACAATAATAATGAACTTAAAGAACTGACTGTAAAAAACTTACCTCATATTGTTGAAACAAATATAATTTGTATTTATTAAGGAGAGAGAGTTCTTATTCGAGAGTGACACGAGAAAATGCTGTTTCCAAATCCTTGATCAAATCCTCAACGTCCTCAATACCACAACTCAATCTAATCAATGTATCATCAATTCCCAACTTTTGTCTCATCTCAACAGGAACTGAGGCGTGAGTCATAATAGCTGGGTGATTGACCAAACTTTCAACACCACCCAAACTTTCAGCCAATTGGAAGACCTTCAAGTTTTCAAGGAATTGTCTTGCTTGTGCGATACCTCCCTTAATCCAGAATGTAACCATACCACCAAAACCAGTTTGTTGTTTCAATGCAATATCATATTGTGGGTGAGCCTTTAAACCAGGGTAAACAATTTTAGCAACCTTTGGATGATGTTCCAAGAATTGAGCAACTGCAATAGCAGCCTCTTGATGTTGTCTCATTCGGACGTGCAAAGTCTTTAAACCTCTGAGAGCCAAGAAGCTGTCGAAGGGAGAAGGAATAGCACCCATTGAATTTTGCAAGTACTTGATTCTCTTGTAGAGTTCTTCATTGGCAGTAGCACAGACTCCCATGACGACATCACTGTGACCATTCAAATATTTGGTAACTGAATGCATGACAATGTCGGCACCAAAATCTAATGGTCTTTGGAAGTATGGAGACATGAAAGTGTTATCTACAATAAGGATAGCCTCTGGGCAATATTGCTTTCTCCATTGATGCACTCTTTCAATGTCGGTAATACGTAAAGTTGGGTTCGTTGGAGTTTCTAACCAAATCATATTAGTCTTATCGGGACGAACAGCATTCTTGAACTCATCTTCCTTGTTCAGATCAATGAAAGAGAATTCCAATGTAAACTTGGAAGCAACTTGTCTGAAATAACGTCCAGTACCTCCATAAACATCATCAACAGAAATAACATGATCACCAGCCTTCAACAAATGAAGCAATGTAGTTGTGCATCCGAGTCCGGAGCTGAAGGCACAAGCATATTTACCATTCTCCAAAGCAGCTACGCATCCTTCAAAGGCATCTCGAGTTGGGTTGGCTGTTCTCGCATATTCGTAATGGCCTGGATAGTGTACACCTGGAGAGACTTGAGCAAAGGTTGAACTCAAAGAAATTGGTGTAATCACGGCACCCGAGTATTTATCTGGTGTTTGACCAGCATGAATAGCGTCTGTACCAAAGTGAGCAAAAGGAGCAAGGTGAGTGAGTGTGTGTGGTTGTTGAGACATTTTTTGAAAATCTGGGCGATGATGATGGACTGGCTGGCTGTTTATTTATCAGGTCATGAGTTCAAATGCGGTCTTATTTTTTCTTTTGAAATTTTCTGTCGAATGAAAATTTTGTTTCCAAAGAGATTTGACCCGAGATTGGAAAATTGTTGTAAGCTCGAGATCAGTTGCGAACCTTATTGAGTCAGCTATTGATTAAACTGGTTGCAAAGCTAATATCTGATTGTAAATTTTGAGGTTTACAGTTTTAAAAAGAGTGTTATGTGCAGTGAACAACGCTCTTCTGATCTCTTACTCACTCAAAGCTAACCTTTCGAGAGCAGTTTCCTTGGTCGTTTTTTGCAAAACATATCTCAGATTTGAATTAATTCGTTCTAGATCATTGTTCATAAAGTCGTCTACCATGGTAATCAAATCTCCATGTTCTTGCAAAATTGATTCATCTTGCACATTAAATAAGTTAAACATGATCATTTGTTGAGATGTGACATAATCACCACCATTGTCATTTACCAATGTCATTGTGGGTTGGACTCTTCTCAATGCAGGAAGAGGACTCTCTCTAATTCTAAATTCGAATGGCTTTCTTCCATGCAATGTATCCGCATCAGAAATCCATGAAAATAGGGCACTTCCGGTAAACTTATTGAATGGATTGAATTCTAACACTTGTACTGTTAAGCTATCTAAGGTGGTTGGGGGTTGAGGAGGTGTTTCTTCTTCGTTTGCGATGGATATATTGTTTTTCAAAACCAAAAAATCTAAAACACAATTTTCATAAGGGATTTGACCTTTCTTTTCTTCAAAAAACTTTTGAATTGCTTCCAAATAGATATTCTTGTTTTTGTGCAAATCTTCAAAATATAAGGCATCAAAATATTGTGATAATGCACATAACTTTCTTTCATAGACAAAACCTCTAAATTCCAATCCAATTTCATGATGTGAAATCCATTTTCGCATTGCAATATATACATTCCAATCGACTGGGTCTTTTCTGTGCTCAAGAGCAATGGATAAATCTTCAAAGACTCTATTAGAAGTGGTCATCATTTCCAATGCTTCAGCTCCACTTTCAAATTTCATCACTCCCACTTGTGACTCAAAAAAGGATATAAATTCATCATTTTGCTTCTCTTCATTTGACAGCAATCTATTCTCTCTGTATTGCATGGATTTTTCATATAACTTTCTTTTCAATATTTGTTTAATTTTTTGTGTTGAGAAGGCAGCATCTTTTGGAGATCTTGTGTTCAATCGAATAAAGGCACATGAAACATCATTCTCTTCATCATAAAATTCCTTCTCATTTTGTAACAAGTCATCGATTTCATGTTCAAGATTTTTCAGTAATTCATAATCTTGAAGAGGAATCATTTCGGAATTTCCTTTTTTCAACACTCGACGTTCGCACTGTCTTTTTAAAACATTAGCTTGCTCTTGTGAAATGGTAATAAATTTAGTGAAAGGAGTAAATTCTGAGCATTGATGATACCATTGATCAATGTCGTAATCAAAGCCATAGCGTTCACGTGCCCTCAAGAAATTCAATGAAAAAGGGATTCAGATTCAAGTCAGCCCACTGCTCTGTTCATGCAAGAGATTAAGCTGCGGCATACTTGAAGTTGAATTGTGCTGTCACGAGACTCCCAAATATTATTTTCCTTTCAGAAAAAATACAATCATTGAAGGTCATACATTGTATTGAATATTAAAACTGAACACCAAAATCAACATCCTCTTAAAATGATCAAAGCTTTTACGGAACAAGTGAATAATACAGATCTTAATGCTCCAACAAAAGATCCAAGAGCCGTTTTCCTTCTCGGAAATGAAGCCGTTATTAATTCAATGTTGCTGAATAATGATTTTTCAAATGAACATCCGAAAGAAGAATTATTTGAATATCCTGATTTAGGTGCCCATCCATACTTTGGTCATATTTCTTTGGAGAAATGGAGATTGAAACAATGTTTGGAGTTGGCAAATGAAAGCTTTCATTCATCAGGGCGAGTCATGTTAGTGATCGGTGTTATTGGCAGTAGAATGAATAACACCATTCGATGGTTGGGCCATTCCGTATCGTTTAATGATCAAGAATTGTTCAATATCTCTCAGCTTGAGAAGACTTGGAACTCGTTAGGATGGACCTTAACAGAGGAGAGTAAGGAAAAGGGGTGGACGTTGAGGCGAGACTGTGAAAGTATGAAGCTTATCCATTTTGGAAGAGATGAAGAAATTCTAAACCCATCTCTCGAATATAAGTATTCTGAGAACTATGAAACAATTGTCGATGAATTCATTAACTCTTCAGTTGAAATTATATCCAAACTTGGAGCTTATAATATTTCCAAAATACTAAGCTTTTTGGATATTGATACAATCAATATGTGTTACAACTCTTGTCGATTGCTGAGAAGGTTGTTGGATTCAAGGGACTTTATAATGAGCCATATCCAAGAAAAATGCGTCACTCTTCCAAAACGGTTTACAGAATATAACTTTGAATTAATAAGGGAAAAAACCATCCCAGAGATGAAAGATATTATTTTTAATTACAGTAGAAAGCTGTCCATTATCAATAATTTTAGTATAACCTGGTTGAACGGCGCGTATTGGAAGAGAGAGAATCGAAGTGACAGCCCATTTAAAACTGTGGCACATCTCGCACATGTTTGGTGGTTTGACATTACAGGAAAGATTACATTGCTAAAAGGACACTATGAAGTCTTTATCATGTACAAAAATACAAGCTCTTACGGCCGTTATCATCGTAGTAGGTTCAACATTCGATGTCTTCTTATTGAGGATGAACAAGAAGAAAGAAAGGCAGATTTTTCTAATTTATGCAGCTCTTTCGTAATGGACGCTGCCCCCCTCAGTTCCAAGCTTCATAAGTTGGGAGAAATTAAAACAGAGACTGCAAGAGAAGATTTTCGTTTCACAATTTATGATCATGATTGCAGCACAATCAAGCAAGATATGGATTTTGATTATTTGGAGTTTGTAAGAAAATAACGGAACCTTATATGGCCACACCATTATAAGTTGGGTTTTAATTTTGTTGTGAGCTACTTCATCAAATCAGGGAAATGTTCACTCAATAATTTGGAACACTCATGCTTTAGCTGGTACGAGTTGTAAATGATTGACAACTCGTAAACTTCCTGAACAATGCGTGAATTTTCATTTTCAGACGGATTTTTCAATCCTTTTGGCAGCTTTACGTTCTTCACATATTCCACTATTAACTCTTCCACATATTTTTTGAGGGGAAACAACAAGTACATATCTGCAGCAACAAATATCTCAACCAAACATTCAACAGGAATGGCATGTTGTGTAAACACTCCCAATCCTCCATAAATATACTTTGTGATAATAAATAGCGAAGTGAACGATAAATTCTCAATGTGAAAGTTTTCTCTGTTGATAATGTGTTCGGTGCCATTGGATTCGTCGAGCACTGTTGGACATTCGTATTGAAACACCTTTCTTAAATATTCGCTTCGTGCTGCTAGAATGCATTTGTGCACAGATAAATGACCCTTTCGGACAAATGTTTCGACAGCCTTTTTGTAGTATTCATTCGTGATGCAGGAATCAATTAAATCACATGCCACATTCGGTATAATATTAAGATCTGAAAACATTCGTTCAGATTGTTGAAAAGCATTGCAGAAGAGATCATGTTCGACACAATTACCCTTCGATAGCAAACTAATTGGTTCATATTTGAGAGGTGAATTGTACGGAGACATGTTGTACAATTCCACACAGTACATGTCCACATCAATAGAATCATAAAGTGAATTAAATTGTGATCCAGATAGGATACCCATTCGTGAAACTTTTTGTGAAGGAAAAGTTTCGGAAATCATTTTAAGAGTTTGCTTTGAAGTTGGATTAGAAAGACAGGATCCCAATTGATTCATATTTCTCACAAGTTGTTCCTCACATTCATCAATAGAAATTTCTAATGCTTTTGCTTGTTTCTCCATGAAATCAACGTCCTGAGAGAGTTTTGAAAATGTGTCTGTATAGATAAATTCCAAAAATTTCATTAATGCCAACTTGGAAATATTCTTATCCTGTCGAAGAATGTAGTAGCCAGGAGTGGATATTTCATGAAACTGATTCTTTTGCTCATGGTTGGTACGACTCTCCCATTTCACAAAATAATCTAAATTTAAAAATCGTGTGCCAGTTCTAGAAGCCACTATAGAAAAGTGAGCTCTGATGTCAAAGTCTTCGAGTTGCAACGTCATATTCGAACTTTTCATATAATTATTAAAATTGAATTGATTCCATTCTTTGAGTTCAGGAATATCCAAAACAGCAATAAACACATCAACAGTCTCACTTCCAAAATTGTCAACTAGTTTCATTTCTACCGTGACCGTGGAATCATTAAACCATTGCTTATTAGCACTCGTGAGTAACATGAAATACTCCTCATTCATGACTTGATCATGATGTAAAACCGTCATGGTTTCACGAATGTGATACAACAAACTTTCCACATCTGGATTAAATAAAACGTCGACCTTAAATAATGTTGATTGAGTTCGAGCGGTTCGTCTCGCTTTTGCTAAATAACTCTGTTCAATGCTCCACAAAATGTGAAACATGGAGTGTGAATTGAGGACTAAACGTCCACGAGAATATTTCGATAATTTAAAGAAAATATAACTCAAGGTGGAAAATAACTTGTCCATGATGATTTGACACTTGTCGTCACTCGATTTGGATTCTATGCTTGGCAGTAAACGAAAAGCATGGAGACATATTTTACATGCATGGTCTAGTCCTGAATACAGGAAAAAGTAATTCTTGTCCTCGTAGTGAAAGAGTAAATTTCCACAACGATGAAGACAATCTTCCAAATTCACAATCAAATCATAATTGATTTCAATGCTCTCTTGCAATGCAACATCTTCATGACTGAAAAACGTTCGTAAAAATTCATCTTTGAGCTGTTCCAATTTTTCACATCGACGCTTCCATTCTGAATTGAGCACTGGGGATTGCATTTTCATAAAGTAGTCAAATGCTCGTTGACGATAAGAGTTTGGAATTTTCGTCAACACTGCGGAGAGAGATGGTCGTGATGATGTGGTGGTGGTGCCATTCGAGGAAGAAGAACCAGCTGTAGTAGTGAATGAGCTACTAGCACTCGTGCTTGTAATTGTGGAATTCTTTTTTCCTCCTCCACCACCTCCTTGATCTCTCAAATATTTGGGAAGATGAGATTGTGAGTTTTTCTTACCCATGATGGTTGTTGTAGGAGGAGAAGCGATTCAGAGCTGGCAATGAGAGAGAATGGATCCGAGACTCGGAGATATAGTTGGTGTCAATTTTTTTAAAGTTCTCGAGTTCGGTTCAACTCAGGTTCATTATCAGAATGGATCCAGGATCAATGTGGAAATGAAACCAAAATCTCAAAAGAATGAAGAACAAGGTTACCATACCAATATGGGAGTGATCGAGCAAATTTACAAAAGTTCGTTCAATCAAATGGTCTTTTCTAAAAAGTGGGAACAACGCAATCTGAGAATTGTTTTGATACAATTTCCTGCTGAAAAGCCAAATTAATGGTATCTGCAACAGAACGAGCCATTTCTAATCGTTGTTCATCCACAACATCGAGATTTTCCTGCTGAGCATCCACCAATAACTTTCTTACAAACTTCACAATTCGTTTAGCAGCAAGTAAATTCATGTCGTTTGCAAGTTGATTCAAAATTTGCATGACCAATTCAACAAACAAGTTGGCTATTTCTGCATCATTGTAAAAATCTTCTTCATTTTCATGAAACCAACTGTATATGGTATCTTGAAGTAACGAAGTATTATCAACTTGTTGTGTTGAAAATAATAAAGTCAGAGATTCTTCAGAAATGGTCGAATGTTGTTCAAGTTTGACCTCTCGAATGTTTTCAGCAAGCTGCTTTTGTCGTTCTTGTTTTTCCTTTTCTCTTTTTTGCTTGGTAAGGTCATGGATTATTTCACGTTTAATATCCCAAGGCATTTGTTCAATGAATGAGAAAGAAATGGGTTGATCGTATCCTCCTTTTGCAATCTGTATACAATTTTGAGATGGAACAAGTTCATAATTATTGAATCATTGAATACATACATTGTCTAATTCGCAATATTCATCCATTCTAAAAGCATGAGCATCTGTGTTGTCATGATTGTGTTTTTTTGATTTTTTCTTTCCAAAATCATTACTCGTGTGATAATTATTGTGGTGTTTTGCATTCTGATGGTCATATTCTGATGGTATATCCTGCGGTGGTTCTGCTGTTTCTGTTTGTGCTTGATTGAGGTATTTTGTTAATGTTGAGGATCCGTCCTTTGCTGGCTGATAATTATTCAACTTTTTAATTTGAATAGCGATGCCTCTAAAATCTTCAGGCTCAATCTTTTCGAAATATTTGGCAATCAGTTAGTGAATATAAATGTGCAATGGCCGGCATTCTACGTACCTCAAATTGTTTGTACAAGTCTTTAACCTTTCTTGAAATCATGTCTACATCATCTGTAAAGTAAGGAACGGAACAAGATTTAGAGAAATTGTCACAAATGCCATGGCCAAGGAACTTGGTTGATTCAATAATTCCCTCTCTCCGTTTTTTTACCTTAAGCACAATCTCCTTTCCCTTAATTTGTTCGCTTTTCAGTCGTCCACTGATTTCCATGGACAATTTATCTATAAACTCGTGAACTTGTCGAAGTTCAGTAAACCTAATTCCATAATTTACCTCAACCCCGACAGATTTCCTTGCAGAGTCATCAAAAAAGCCTCTCTTGTCAACGCCTCTCAAGTAATTGTAAAGAGTTTCTCCTTTTCTCTCTCCAATTAACTCCTTAATTTCTGTCAATGAATACTTTAACAGCTGCGCGCATGAAAAGACACTCATTTCATTGAAGAATTTTTTGGTCTTCCATCCAACAGTGGGGATGTCTTCAATATTCAATTTTTCAATGTGTTTCACGGCATCATTTGGATGAAGAAAATATTGACCATTTGGTTTGGCAACTTTGGTAGCCATTCTTGCCAAGAGTTGATTTGTGGACATACCTGCAGAGGCAGTACATCCTGTCTCTTTTTCAATCTCAGACCGAATAGATGAAACAAACTTTTCCAACTCTTCTTGGGTTCCATTCTGTAATTCATTGGATATCTCAATATACGCTTCATCTATGGACATAATTTTCACTCGTTCACAATGATTATTCAGAATTTCATGGACCTTGGAGGCGGCTTCTTCATACTTTTCGAACTCATAAGGTACAACAATTAATTCAGGGCACAATTCACGAGCTTGTTTCGACCACATTCCTGCTCTTACTCCAAACTCTCTCGCACAATAATTAGCCGAAGAAATGTCACTATTTCCATCATTTGAGTATGACACAGCAATAGGTTTGTTTCTAAGTGAAGGATTGTCTCTCATGGCAATTGAAGCAAAAAAGCAATCCATATCAATGTGAACCACGTAGAGGCCTTTCTTCTCTGTAATAGATCCAGATGGATTTGTTTGCTTTTTCTTGTTTCTCCACGTGCTAATAAAGTGCAAACGACTGTTGTTCATGTAATGGTCAATGAAATTTGGATCGTTTGCAGCACTTTTTGTCAGGAATTCTTTGTTTGAATGCTTGCCATCCTTATTGATATTTTCAAAATTATTGGGAGTTGTGTTGTTCATCAAGTTATTTGTAGTGTGACGATTATTCTCTGAGGATGTGGGCGGACGTTTGGGTGGAATAAATTTCTGGTGAGGTGGTTTAGGTGGAGCATGAAATGATGGAGGTTGAATGAGAGCATGTTTCTGTTGCAGTGGTGGTACTGGTTGTGCTGATTGTTGATGGCATTGTGCCGTCTGTGATGGCTGAGTTTTCTTTTTGATTTTCACAGTTGATCTGTTGGTGGTGGGAGTAAGGGCGAAATTAAATGGAATTTCATCCTTTGTTTGATCACATATGGTTGATGAAAGCGACGCCTCAGAAATATTACGTTCTGAATGAATGGAATGAGAATTCGTCGTGGTTACATCATGATGATGTCCACTACTGCTACTTGTGTCTTCAATCTGTTTTTGCTGAATAACACCATTGGCAGAATTCATTCGATTCACCATTGTGAATGAACGCAAATCCTTGTGTTGAATCGTGTTTCGTGTATGATCCACAATGAGGTAATCCTTTACAGAAAGTAAACATTCTGTTTTGACACAATCCATAATCCATCTAGGATGTACAATAATTGGAGGATGTTTTCGTTTCATTAATTCCTTCAACCGGGAATGAGCCAACTCGCAGGCCAGCAAATGGGTTACCGAGCTGTCGAAAAACTGCCGATACGAACCACCATGTTTTGTTATTAAACCGACGAGGACCACATTCGACGGTTCCGTATATCCATCAATATTCATAATTAATCCATCAAAAAAGGGTTTTGCTGGTGGTGCTGTGTGGTTGCTAGAAACTTCCGATGAAGAAGAAGTGTTGTTGTTGTTGTTCGACGAGAGGGAAGATTGTCCTTTCCATCGTTCGTCCAATTTCATTTTCTTTACTTTGAAATAGTGATCTCTATCGGTCCATCCTTCATCGGCAAATAGTGTTGTAGACGCGTTGTTGTGCTTTTTATTGGACTCAGAAGAATGGTTGGGGTTACCGGTGTTGTTGATCATTATGCTATAATATTGATGATGAGGTTGTAAAATTCGTTTTTTGTCTATCATCACATTTGATGAAGGTTGATGCTACATTCAAACGATTTTTTTCTTACCGTTCGAGCAAACTGAAGAAGAAGACTTTGATCTCATTGAATTGGATATCAACGTCAAACTTTCGTTAAATGAGTTTATTCAGAAGAAGGTTTATCTCCTGAATGCGAAGATTTACTCAATTTATGTATCCATTAATTCTTATCAAAAGCTAAATGAAATAAAATCATTTGAAAAAATGAGTGATTTGAAACGAAAAGAACCTTCAGCATCTTCATCATCATCATCATCGGGATCAACCTCGAATAATACATCCAATGCCCCAACGTTCAAAAAGAGAAAACAATACATTCCATTGGAAGGAACATTAAATGCTTCGGGCGCTGATCAAAAAGTTTGGCTTGTTAAAATTCCAGAATTTATCGATCTTTCAAAATACAAAGATGAAGAAACCATGGGAACCGTACTCATCGAAGAAAATACCTTAACCAAACAAACAAATTTATCTCTTAACATTAATCC
>NW_025407989.1:46695-51175 GCF_008403515.1 Naegleria fowleri | reverse complement strand
GGAAAGGATGAAATGATGGCTACCGAAGAAAAGGTTGTGAAAATCAAAGGAAGAACCATTTCTCGAAGAGAAGAAGAAAAACTTAGATTTGAGAAGGCAAAACAATTGGATGAAATGTTTGCTGCAGGTACTCTTTGCAAAACTTTACCTGGAGGTGGAAAGTCAAAAGCTGTTGCTTGCTTCTCTCTTCTCCCTGATATGGACACAATGAATACAAATTATTTAGCAGTTAACTTTGGAAGTGATAACCATTATTTGCTAGGAAAGAGAGGTCGCAAACATCAATCTGAGTTAACACCTAAGGATGCAAGTGATTCATTATTACTTATTAGGCCAACTGAAGATATTATTGACTCTGAAAAGACCAATGATGATAGATTTGTAGATTGTGCACAATATTATGTTCCGGTATCTGCCTCTACTCAAGATGAAGATGCTGTTCTCGACCCTTCAAAGAATGTTGGAAATATTGTTGAAATGGTTCGTGAATACACTGGTACAATCTATGAGAAGAATTTATGTAGTGTGAATATGTCTGCCGAGAATCAACAAAGATTCAAATTGGCAAACCGTCTGCTTGCCCGTGACAAAATGTCTCAAGCTGAAATTGAACCATGTGTTGCCATGAAATTTGATAGAGACAACTCAAAATGTTTTACACCTTCATCAAGGAAGGAGTTAACTTTAAGGTGGTTGCAAAGAAGAGAAAACGTAGAGTATTCACAAAAGTTAAATTGGCAGCCAAGGGTAATGAGGACGAAGATGTTCCATTCGAAGACATGCAAAATGTGTTGTCACGTGTGGATGAATTCCAAACCAAAGCTTCAAGCTCTTCTGGATACACTAAGGGTTCAAGATCTAACGAGGACGAAGAAGGTGGCGACCAAGACATGGAAGAAGCTCAACAACGCAATGGTGAAGATTCCGAAGAGGAAGTCAGATTAGGTATTGACGAAGAAGCAGCAACAGATGAACAACATCAACCTTCAACAAAGAAGAAGAGAATTGATGATGAGGACGAAGATGAAGAAGAAGAGGCGAACAATGAGAATCTACCAACCTCTCCAAATTCCGAAGAAGAGGCAACCAACGAAGACAAAGCTCCACAATCCGAAGAGGAAGACGAATAATTCCAAAACATTGATTCTCGAGATGATGATATAATTTATAAATTTAATTTCTTTAGTGTTTAATACTAATGACTACTTATAGTATCATCTATCAATACATTTACTTGTTTCTTGGCTTTGAAATGTAATTGGTAGCCAAAGAAGCCAATGTCAATGAAGCAATATAATTAATACGGACATCAAGCCTCTTCAAAGAGTAGAAGCTCAAGAACAAGGCAATTGCAAAGAAGATGACATTGGAAATGAACAAAGCATGTCCGGTAGCACCCAAATCGGCCAACTTTTCCTTTTCACCCAATCCTTTCTTGATGGCTCCCTTTGAGGAAGAGAGAACCTTTTCATAGGAATCACTCAAAACTGGTTTCTTACGTAAATAGTAGAAAACATAGGCTTTAGAGAGGAAGTAAGCTGAAGCGCTCGAAACAGCAAGATAGAGAACAATGGTAGCTCCTGAAAATTCCAAATTCAAAACTCCTTGGAAAAGATCTATGTTTAGGAAAGAAGAAGAAGAAATTATTATTGTTATTGATGATGGTATTGATGATGGTGATGATGATGGTGATGATGATGGTGATGATGATGGTACAGCGATACGATGACAAGGAGTGTAATTGTGGTTGTTGTTGATGGGTAATGTTGTAGTTAAAATGTTGAACGATGAGAAAGGCATTATATAATTTTGTTGATGTTTGTTTCAATTTCGATCAAATCAAGAGATTGATGCACACAAGTCAACACCAAAACCATTGAACGTGCCAGAAAAATCAAAAATTGGTAAAAACAACACGATCGCAAAAACAAAAGCAATACTAACATGATGGTAAGAATGTAGTCAACAAAGCTACAAAGTAAAAGAAAAAGTTCTTGCTTGTATCAATCGTTCTTTCTCTTTTAGCTTCTTTCACGAATTGACTCAAAATTTTATCGTCCTCCTTCTTTGATTGTTGTTTTGTGGCCATTTTTATGCTTTGATTTTTGTTTTGAAAAATTTTGAGCTGAAAGCAACAACACGTCATTCAGCGAGCAGAGCGTTTACAAAAATTTATTGGACAGCTCTAGCAATCAAGGGTGCATGATGATCTTTTGATGAACAACCAAAGTAAATGGTACTAAAAGATTTACTTCTTGCAAGATGCTGCCGAGTTGCAATACCCTTCGTTGGAGTTGTATCTCCTGCGAAGAGGTAATTTTTCGCTCAAATATTTCTCTATTTGAATTTGGCAATGATGAATCCCAAACTGCATTATGGAAGAAGATTGATGAAGCCTTCAACATTATTTCAATGATGCTACTCAAAACGAAAGAAGGGACTTACTTCTTCTCCTTCTCAATTATTTCATCAAGAGTTTCGCCTGATGCAAGAATATTTTAGGACTTTGCTAAAAACAAATATAATTGACTTACTGCACGTTTGAAATTCTTGAAGAAGATTCCTCAGCTCAGACAGCGTATTCTTGTTTGAGGCTGACATTTTGTTTTTTACAAAGCAAAGGAACCGAAGCAGTAGAGAAAGGAAGCCTCTACCGAAGCTCGGAAAGCTTGCCTACAACAACAAAAAATATCCCTTTCAGTCTTCACAAATCCATCTCCCGACCATCAACATGAGCCTTGTATACGACGAATTCGGCAGACCATTCATCATCCTGCGAGAACAAGACAAGAAACAAAGACTAAAGGGTGTTGATGCTATAAAGGTAGGTTGTAGGATTATTACAAAACGTAATCTCTCATCACACAATTTTATTCCAAAATACTTATACAAAACACTCACATCATCATCATGACCACACAACCACAACTCCATTCACTCATCATTTGCTGTTTAGTCCAATATTTATTCAGCTATCAAAGTTGTAAATACACTAAAGACATCTCTCGGGCCTAGGGGTATGGATAAGATGTTAGTGAGTCCCGATGGTGATGTTACAGTCACTAACGACGGTGCAACTATTCTCGAGAAAATGCAAGTCAACCACCAAGTTGCAAAACTCCTCGTTGAACTCTCACAATCACAAGATGATGAGATTGGAGATGGTACCACTGGTGTTGTTGTATTAGCTGGAGCTTTACTTGAAAAGTCTTTGGAATTACTCGATCGAGGTATTCACCCAACAAAGATTTCTGATGGTTATGAAAAGGCAGCTGATATTGCTTGTGAAGAGTTGGAAAGAATTTGTGATAGACTTGAATTTTCTAAAGATAATCTTGAACCATTGTTGAAGACTGCTTCCACTACTTTGAACTCTAAGATTATTAACAAATTCAGAGAAAAGTTTGCCAAGATGTGTGTTGATGCTGTTATGAGTGTTGCAGATATTGATAGAAAGGACGTCAATTTAGATTTAATCAAAGTGGAAGGAAAGACAGGTGGTAAACTCGAGGATTCACAACTTGTTGACGGTATTGTTGTCGACAAGGAAATGAGTCATCCTCAAATGGTGAAAGAAATTGAAAATGCCAAGATTGCAATCTTGACTTGCCCATTCGAACCTCCAAAGACAAAGAACAAGGGAACTGTTGAAATTGACACTGTTGAAAAGTACAATACTTTATATGAGATTGAACAAAACTATTTCATCGATCAAGTGAAGAGATGTAAAGACTCTGGAGCAAACTTGATTATTTGCCAATGGGGATTTGACGATGAGGCCAATCACTTACTTTTGCAAAATCAACTTCCAGCAGTTCGTTGGGTTGGTGGTGTTGAGATTGAATTGATTGCTATTGCTACTGGTGGTAGAATCATCCCAAGATTTGAAGAATTGAGCTCTGAAAAACTCGGTTCAGCAGGTAGAGTGCGAGAAGTTACTTTTGGTACCACTTCAGACAAGATGATTTTCATTGAGAATTGTGCAAACACGAAAGCAGTTACTATATTTATCAGGGGTGGTAACAGAATGATTATTGATGAAGCTAAGAGATCTATCCATGATGCTTTGTGTGTGGTTAGAAACTTGGTAAGAGATAACAGAATTGTTTATGGAGGTGGTTCAGCAGAGTTGGCTTGTTCCTTAAGATTACAAGATGAAGCAGATAAGGTTACCAATGTTGACCAATATGCTATCAGAGCCTTTGCAGATGCATTGGAGTTTGTTCCTCTCGCTCTTGCTCAAAACAGTGGTTATAACTCCATTGAGTGTGTCTCCAATGTTAAGGTTGAGCAATTGGAGAAGAAGAATCCACGTCTAGGTGTTGATTGTATGAATAGAGGTACTAGAGACATGAAGGAACAAGGAGTGTTCGAAACATTGGCAGGAAAGCAACAACAATTAAGACTTGCTACTCAAGTTGTAAAGATGATTTTGAAGATTGATGATGTCATTATCAACCAAAGCACTCAATTCTAAAAA
>NW_025407989.1:46119-46685 GCF_008403515.1 Naegleria fowleri | reverse complement strand
CTAAAAAAATTATTTATTAAATTAACTCTTGAAATTTAAAACAAATGACTTGAACAATGTTTTACTCAAAGTTTGTATTTTGTACAACAATAAGAATATATTCCTTGTCTTTTGATTTCGAAGGCAGTTTTGAAATCACAGAGCTCGGACAACCAGCAAAGATTCTTAACTTACCTGGTGCGATCAAAATTTCATGCAATTTAGTTCTCACTCTCAAAAACGTTAAATCATTTTGAGGATTCAAATCTCTGACAACAGATCTTGCCTTTGCAACGAGTTGAGTGATGTTGGCAGCATATTTTACTTTACATCATCATTCATAAAATCCGATCGGATAGGTATTCCTTCACTGTTGACAATAACAATCCCTTCAACTCCTTTATGGGATTTAATTCTCTTTAACGTTTCATCAATTTCGCTCTATTTCCATACAAAACGATGAATACAAATTGTTCCATCCTCTCATTGTGCGCAGATCATGTTTGCTGAACGTACCATTGTATAAAATGAACAACTCGTGTATTTTTATTGTACTTCTTTTTTGTGGACTTTGGCGGGAAAAAAAA
>NW_025407989.1:21693-46109 GCF_008403515.1 Naegleria fowleri | reverse complement strand
TAAGTATGATCAGTTGTCTTGAAAAGCTCGACAATTGATTTTGATTTCAGGACCGAGGAATGTCAACGACTCGAGCAGAAAATTGCAGAGTTAAAATTAATAATAGAAGCAAGAATTCAGGATAATGTAAGTGATAAAAGTGCTCACCATAATTATTGATCCAATTAGAAGGCAATTTTGGAACAATTTGATATTGATAGAAGAAAATCGGAACAATCAGTAGAGCATTTGCAAAAAGAAAATGATAATTTATTACAAAAACTTAGTGAAATGAAATATCATTATGAGACCACAATCTTTGAGATAAATCGAACGAAAGATAAAGAAATTATAGAGTTGAGGCATTTGCTGAACGCCACCAAGCATAATGAAACACAAGTAGAAGATATTCAGAAACTGAAAAACGAATTGGAAAACGAGAATTCATCTTTAAAAAGCAGATACGACGACTGAAAGACGAACATTTTGTTGAAATTATGAAAATGAAAAGACTTTTGAAGAAGAGTTGAAAGCTCAAGAACAAAATTTAATAGAAGGTTTCACTTCAGAAAAACAAGCAATCATCAAATCAACAGATGAACATTTAAGTAAGGTATGAAAATTTGATAATTCTATTTATGATCTGAATTTCATTGTTATTTCAAAGAAAACACTACAAACCATGCAAAAAATCAACAATTGAAAGAAAGAATTGAACATAGTACCCAAGAGGCTGGAAAAATAATATCTGAAAATAAGCGACTAGAAGAAGAAAACAAACAATTAAGACATGAAACAAGTAGGTATTTGTATGGTGTTGGTGATGATGATGCATAGAATTTTTTGATCACCATTTAAAGACATGGAAAAGATTGGAATGGATGAAATGCAAAAGAAATTAGCATCCTATCTCAAAACGATTAAATCTCTCTCTCAAAAGATTAAGGAAATGGAAGCGCAAAACACATCGATACACCCACCAGAGAAAAGTATAAAAATTACACTCTCGAAGAAATGAAAAAATTGGCAGAAGAAAAAGATTTGGAACTGGCAAGTGCTCGAAAGGAAATTGAAACTCTCAAAGATCGATTAGATTTGTATAAAAAGTCCATGGCCAAGTATGAAGCACAAATTCAAACAGAAGATGAAATTGGAAAGTTTATCCTTCAAGTGATGAATGATATCAAATTAGGTTATTGGAAAGAGAAGGAGAAGAAACTCGAGAGGTCTACAATAAGAAAAAAGGAGATCAATGGAAACCAGAAAAGATGTCATACCCATGAATTTAACCAAATTATCAGTACAAGAGAGAGAAACATTATTCAGCTTTTTACTCTAAATTACACACATTTGATAGAAAGAACATTCGAAAAGAGGGATCCACGAATGATTTACTTGCTTCTAGTGGTGGTCAGAGTGGTGGTCAGAGTCAGAGTGGTGGTGGTGGTGGTGGACATCATCATTCAAAGTCTTCTCCCTCCCTCAACTGCTCTCCATCTCCAGCAGTGAATGCCAGTAATAATACCTCCTCTCCAACCACTTCCCCAACCACTCACCACCTGACATCCAGTAGTGGTGATGCAATTCCTGGAGGAGAAGAAGAAGCATTTACTCTTCCTCCCATTCATCATCATGTGAGCTATAAACAACGACTTGCAGAATTTAGAAAGAAAACAGAAAAGTATTAAATGCACTTAGAAATCAATGTGAAAACTTCAAAAGTTGTATCCTGCATACTGAAAAGCTCAGAAATAATATTCACATTGGAATGAGAGGAAGTCGATTTTCAACAGCAACGATCCACAACAACCATCATTTTCAACGAGTCATGAAGCATTACTTGTTGCTTCCACTTATGAAAGTTGGAATTCCATGTTCACTAGAATGTCATCTCAATTTGAGAAATACCACTCAGACAGCGTTCAAGGCACTACAGTACGCTTAATATTTTATTGATTTGCTTTATTCTTCAAAGGAGGAACAAACTATTGAAGTGTTCCAAGTTGTGAAAGTTCATGTAGAAAGTGGAAGGTCAATTAAAGGTTCTTCACTCTTCTTGCAAACAAGTCGGAGAGGTCGGACTGAATCATTTCTGGGGAGGATTAGTTTTAATTCTCTTGATTTGTCTTTGACTGTGAGTGACAAAAGCAGAGAAGCCTTTGTTGGTTCTTTAAACACCCGAGTTCAAGTCGGCTGTAATGCTGTAATGCATTCCAATTAAATTTTAGACATAATCAATTACATGGTCAATGCAAGTCACGAAAAGTGTTACAAGAAAGACGAAATAGTGAACGATAAATAAAACGTTTTATTTTGTAAATGAAAAAAGGCTACAGCACCGCAGGTTCCCAAGTTGTCTCCAACCTCAGTACTGATGCAGCTCGACGATGCTTGACTTCTCAAATCGGACGGGATGAGGTGCATTCATCGTGATATGGCCGTAGCCACTCACATCCCTTAATTGCTTCTTTTGATTACTCTCTTACCATTGATTCGCTGTTCCCTTCATCGAATCCTCGAACGATTCACGAGATTGAATGTCGAATTTTCGTGAACCACAAAATAAAGCACCCATCGAGTGTGGTGTGAAGCCAATCTTTAAAATCAAGAGTGCGATGAGAAGGTTGAAAGTTGTGTTACTCTTGTTGTCTGTCTTGTGGTTGACTTGTCGAATTAAAGTTATCCATGAACTTGATGATTTTCAAATTGAAAGAAAACCGAATGGGACTTTTATCATCATTGTACGATCATAAAGAACATGTATCTCTATTCGAAATGAAAATTGTCAATAGAGATTCCATGGTCAAGACCTTTGAGGACTGATTTGGTTCTGGAAAGGGAATTTCTCTTGGGGTTGATGATATAATTCCTGGAGGGTCATGAATTCAACTCCATCACCACTCCATCACCACACTCGAAAAAAATGAGTCCTTCTCATCATTCTCATCATGCTCACTCGCCAACCATCGATGGCCACTCAGCAGCAACCGACGCATCACTCCAACAACAACAACAACAACAGGCGAACACAACAAAATATGGCGCAAGACGACCGTGATCTCTCAGGAGAACCATCAAATCATTATCCGAATAATAATAATAATAATATTGTTCATCACATTCCACCACCAAGACAACCGTTGGGAGGATATTATTACGGTTATCAAAGTAGTCCTCGAGGAGGAGGAAGAGGAGGAACATTGGACACGACGACGAGTACTAGTCTTGGTGATCATCATTATCCACCACCTCCGAGCCATCATCAATATCAACAACAACATGTTCATCCTTCTTTCCATCCTTCATCCTATTCCGAGCATTACAAACCCTATAGTAATAGTAGTCATACCTCCACGAGTGGTGAAAGAGGCTTTAGAAAGTATGATTCATCCTCCGAACATCAAAAAAAAAGAAATTTTGATCATTACACTAGAAATACTTCTTATGGAGGTAAAAACAAGTACAGAAAGAATGATAAAAGCGGACCTCCTCCTCTTGATTCTAATACTATCCATTTAAAGGCTAACGATGATAAGGTTCCACTCCGAAATGGAATTCCAATTTGGAATTTTTCAATCGACCATTCTCAATATGATATTAAATCCAATGGAGAGGAACAACGAAAAGATTCTTTCAGATCAATGCCAAAGAAGGAACTCTAGACAATCCTGCTTTTGCATCTTTTATTGAATATCATAGATACAAGAAAATTGTACAATTGAGATTGGCCTATGAAAAGATGTGAAAGAATTACTCTTTGATTTAGAAGCTCCAAAAGAATCTTTGAATCGATGGTTATTTGAACAGTTATCATCGGTGGATTCATCTCTATTAGAATCATCATGTTCTGAACAAACTCTTCTCATTGAAAAACAATCTACTTCTGATTTTTTATTGAAAAGACCTGAATTTGCATTAGAAAGTGAGGTATTGAGAGCTGAAATTTATTCTGAAATTCCAAGTCGTTTGAGATGTCGAACTGTCAATCAAGCACTCACCTCCTTAGATTATTATTACAAAAATGGATGGGAATGGTTAAGGAAAGTTAGAACCTTAAATCAACCTCAACAATGTGAAAAAATTGAACAACAATTGAAACAATTAAGAGATTGGATGAATCACAACAACAACAATAATCAAAGATATTCTAATAATTATTTATCTATTTTAGAAGAAAAACAAAAGAATTAACAAAAATTGTACCATTTTATTTAAACAAATTTTGAAGGATCGAGTGGATGAAGTGTGTCAGAGACTTGTTGATAATTCTAAGAAAATTGCAGAATCATTGAGCACAGAGCGTTTGAAAGAATCCTTTACTCAACAATCGATGGATGTTCAATTGGAATTTAATGAACAAGAATTACTTTGTAAAGTAACATTGTATTCTATGAGTAGAAGTGATGAAGGTCATGATAGTCATGGTGATGATGGTGGTCATGGCAGTGATAGCACTAATAGTAACAGTAACACCACCAATAGTAACAGTAACACCACCAATGGAAACTCTCAACACTCACAACATCCATTGGATACCTTCAAGTTGAATTTAATTCATTACAACAAATTGAGATTACTCTACAAGAAATGCAATGAAGAGAGAGATCCAGAAATGAAAGAATTTAAATATAGACTCTATACTCTCATTAGAAGATATCAAACATTCTTTGGAGATTCATCAAGTGAAGAAGGAGCTAATTTCCATGCAGCTCTTCCTGAGAAAGGATTTGATTTTTTATATCGAGAATTTCAAGTGTGTCATGAATGTTTTGCATCACCCATTAATTGTTATTTTAATTCATTTTGTAGTGCATTTCCAGATACGGATGTGTATTTTGGTTCAAGAGGATCATTCTTTGAATTTAGACCTACACGAGGATTCTTTGAATGTGGACCACCCTATACCTTAGAGGTGATGAACAAGACTGCTAGGTATTGTCTCGAGTTGTTGAAAGCTTCTAATGAACCACTCGCATTTGCTGTTTTTGTACCAGAATGGACAGATACTGAATATGGAAATATTTTACATCCTGATCATACTCCATTTTGTACGGGACATTTATTGGCTGAACAAGGAAAACATGAATATGTGATTGGAATGCAACATTTTAAAGAGAATGATCAACGGTATTGGACTCTTCCATTTCCAACACATGTCTATTTTCTCCAAAATGAAGAAGGAAAGAAAAAGTGGCCAATTACACCACAATTAATTGAGAGGTATAAAAAGGTGATGGAAATGGATCATAATGGTGCAGGAAGTAGTACTGGTGGTGATAGTAGTATCAGTAGCAAGAAGTAAAACTAGTAGTTGCATTGTAGTTTGAACATGGTTCAACATTGATTTATTTTACATGAAAGCACGACAAAATGGTCAAAATCGTTTCTACTTTTGCACTGCAGTGGTGGTGGTGGTGGTGGTTAACAAATCTTTCAATTGTTGTGTAAGAGTATTACACACACTCTCACTCTCACATTCTAAAATGTATTGAGACGATTTGGGTAGAATATTCAGCGATACTTTGGTCTTGTCCATTGTTGTGTTGTCCATCGAGGGCAATTCCACTTCAGATAATTTGTACAATTCGGATGGATTTCTTCCCAATTGCAATAATGATCCAACGCTAAAGTAATAATGGGAGTCTTCAATAGTGGTGAAAAGAATTCGATCATTGAAGAGATGAATTTTAGCCTTCTCACGAGTGACAATATTAGTGCCAGAAGTGTTTTGAAGAATCAAGCTATTAGTATTACTACCACTAGTACCACTATTACTACTACTACTATTAGTACCACTTGATGGCACAATATAAATCTTGACACTTGTCGTTGAGATAAATCTTCGTGTAGAGACGACCAATCCATCAATGGAATACTGTGAGGCAATATCAATTAAATTTCTCAAGTTGGCAATATCTTTCATCTTTCGATTAATTTCATGTGCTGTTGCTTGCATTTTAGTAGAAGCAATTTCTAAGAGAGGATAATCTGGATGATCTGTTGGTGTCTCTTTCATAATAGCCTTAAGCAATAAACAATATTTTACAATACGTTGACATGGCATGATCAACAGACTTGAAATATCCAAACCATCAGTGCCTGTCACTGTTTTTGCCATTTCAATGACTTGTTTGAATTTTGGATATTGAGAGTAGGCTTGTGGTAGATTTTGATGAACTGTTCGTGAATAGTGGCATTGATAGTCAATATAGACTTTAAAGAAAGGAATAAATCTTTGGAATATTTGACCCACTGGATAATCGTAGATTTGATTCTTTAAAAGGAATAATGTGCGATGAAGTTCAGAGTTCTTTCTCTTTTTGGGATCGAGTCTGGGTTGTACTCGTCGCCTCGGTCGTGGTGGTGGTGATGGTTGGTTCTAGTAAAATCTTGACCAATTCTCTATAAAACATTTGTGAACATTTCAAAATATTTTCCAAATCTGGTGGAAATATCTTTTTCACAAATTGTGGACCATCTTGAATTCCACATCCAATAAACTTCAATTGACCTTGTTGTTGTAAATCATCACAATTACTAATGGGTAACATGAATTCATTGAATAATGTTTCAAGATAATTCTTGTATTTGAATTCAGATTCAATCAATTCGAGAATGGAATAGACACGTTTGGTTGTGAGTGCATCTGAAGTATCCATGGATGATGATGTTTTTAAAAGTGATGAATCTGTCGAGGTGGTCGTAGTAGTAGTAGTGGCCACTTTGGTCATGATCTTGTTAGGAGGGCTGATGGTGTGTGGTGGTGTTTTTGACAAATTGGTCATGCTTGCACTGCGATCAGTTTTGGTGGGAGTTGCTGTTGTGGTTGTAGTAGTACTAGTAGTAGTAGTAGTTGTACTGGAAGTGTGAGTAGTGGCACTAGCAGTAGTGGTGGTATTTGTAGTAGTAGTAGGGGCTGTAGTCAAAGAAGAAGGTGATGATGATGCAACAAGAAGAACATCTCTATTATCACCCAAATCTTCACTCTTAATGTCTCTTTCTAAATTTGGATTTTGTTTGTACAAATCCATAATAATCTTCATGGCTGAATCAATATACTTGTTATTGGATACATTCAATTTCTTTAAATTCTTCAATTGAGTCAATTCATCTGGTAATTTTGAAAGTAAATTGTTAGAAATATCTAACACTTGTAATTGTTGTAATTTTGCAATGTCAGGTTGCAAGGCAATCAATGAATTGTGATTCAAATAGAGTTCTTGTAAATTAGTACATTGTAATACATTTTGAGGAAGAATTTCAAATCCATTGTAACTCAAATCTAATACTCTTAAATATTTCAATTTGTTAAAATCATTGAACATGGATGTAAATAAATTTCTAGAAAGGTTCAATTCTTCCAAATATGGAAATGAATTGGTAAAGTGATAGGAGAGAGAAGTGAGTCTATTATCAGAGACATCAATCTTGGTAATTTTGTGTGTTTTAAATAAATTAAATAATTTGTGTGGAAATATGGTCAATGTGAGAGAATTCAATTTCAAATCACAGGCATTGGGTGTTTGGAGGATTCTTTCAATTTCATTGTTCACAAGTCTCATGTGAGGAGAAGATTCCAATCCACTGCCATGACCATGACCACCATTGATGATGATACAATTTCGATTGTTACTTGCACTTTTACCACGTGCTGAGAGAGTACTTGGTGCTGTCAAATTGGAAAGATAATTGGAAGTGACAGGAAGAGAACCAATTTGTAGAGTTGGAACCATGGAAGAGGTATCACCACCACCACCACCATCACCACCAACTCTAGTAGTAGTTGTATTAGCAGTAGTAGTAGTAGTAGTAGTACTACTAATGGTTAAACCTGAGGAGCGTGATCGTACGTGAATAGGTGATGATGATGATGATGAGGGTGATGATGAACCAAGAAGTGATAATTTTGGAACTTTGAGGGTGGTTGGTGTGGAAGTGGCATCAGTAGTATTGATAGAAGAAGAAGAAGCAGACGGATCAGCAGTACTGTACGATGACGACGATGTAATGGTGAGGATTGAAGTGGTGCTGGGGGTGCTGGTGTTGATGGTGGAGGAATTGTTCTTCTCAGCAGCACCAGCAGCAGCAGCAGTAGTAGTAGTAGTAGTAGTAGTAGTACTAGCACCATCACTGAGAGAGGAAGAGGAGGATGAATCTTCCTTCGAGTCTTCTTCTTCATGATCACTCACTTGAATATCTTCCATGTCATCATCATCATCATCTTGTTCATAATCCTCGTTCTCTTCATCCATCATGTCATGATCCTCATCATCATCATGGAGCAATGATCCCTGTTGTGTACTGATCGATAGATTCATAATTCTCTCTCGAATGATTTGTGCCTTGTTTTGTTGATTCTCTTCTCCAACCATCATACGTTTGGATCCTCTCGGAGTGTGTGTTGAGACTCCTCCGAGTGAAGAAGATAAATGAGATTTGGCAATACTAATGAGAGGAGAGTGTTTTGATGTTGTTGTTGAAGAGTTCAAAGTACTAGCAGTACTACTCCCATCATCATCATCATCATCATTATTCAGAATCTTCCAATAAGAACCAAGTTGTGGATGTTGAATGAATTGAAGGATGGGAATGATGAAAATGACATGCAATAGATTCAATAATTGTTTCAAATCATTGATCATGGAAGTAGATGTTGTAGAGTTGGTGGTGGTTCGAGTGTTGGTGGTGGAGTTATTGTTGTTGTTGCTCGTGGTAGTGTTATTTATAGTGTGAGAATGATCATCATCGAGTTGTTGAGACATTTTTTGTATCGGTTTGACAGTTGGCAGTCATCATGTAATAAATTCATTCCACCCACAATACATCAACAAGGAATGAAAAAGGAATGGTATGGATAAAAAGGGAGTAAGGGACATATTCATCATATATTTTGTACTCGAGATGTTGGATCAATAGAGTAAGTATATTATCATTCAACATTGTTCTTTCACGCACTCACACTCTCAGTCAGATTCATCACTTGGATTTTTGAGCACTTCTCTCTCTCGTGTGTCACTCAATTCCAATCGATGTTAGCTCACTTTCCCACACACACTACAACATAAGAACCCCTATATAGTAACGTTTACAGGGTGGGAGTGACAGGTAACGAGATCTCTCGAGCCAGGAGAAAAAAATTGGTTGGACGGGAAATTTAATTTTTTTTTTCTCAATACTACCTCTGTACACGTTTATGTTGTAGTGCATGAACGAAAAAAAGGGAGAGATCTTTAAAAAATTCACACCTTGAAAAACTACTACCTTCTATTCAGATTCTAGGGACTCACTATCACTCTCCTGGAATCATAATTGAATGAAGAGCCATCACCATCATCATCATCATCAGGATGGATCGAATCCTTCCACTACTACTACTACTACTACTTTTACTCTCTTCACTGTTCAAGATGTGATTCATTTTGTGCTCCAACATCAACAATCACTCCCAATTATTGTTCTTCTCAAGTCCAACTTTCTCAATCATCATCATCTCGAACAACAACAACAACAATCAATACGAACTCTCAATGTGCTTCTTCTCCTCTTCTTCCATTCACCATTCAAGAATCAGATATTCAAAATATTTATTTATTTGGTAGTCGATTGTATCAAACGTGTGATTCTTCTCATTCCGATTATGATTTTATCATGATTGTCAATTCTCATTCCTATTACTTTGATGGATCTCTATTAATAGAAGGAGCATTGTGTGTCAATCAACACCGTCAACACCATCAACACTAACACTCCTCCTTTGATGTCAATGTCAATATTTATCATTTAGACTATTTCATGCACTTATTGAATGAACAATATATTTGGGTTCTCATGTTATGTTATTTGAAAGATCCATTTAGTGATCGATCTCAATACATTTGGAAAGAAGAATTTTGTTTAACTCGAAAATTATATGAACCAAATCGAATTGAACCTCTAGTAATGATGATCTTATTGGATGATCAGAGTAATCATCATTTGCATGCTGATTCTACAATTGGTATTGATGGTGATACTAAGAATCATTCTAATGGTGTTCATGGTGATCATGGTGATCATTCAAACTTCAATCATACTTGTTCTCCTCCTAATTTGGAATATTCTTCTGGATTGGGTGGATTCAATTTAGTGAAATTTAAAAATTCAACACTCACTGATATTTCTCATCACATTGCAAAAGCTAAAAGATTATGGATACATGAAGGTGATTATCGAAAAGGTGCAAAGATTTGTCGACACAAAGAATTGTGTAGATGATACATTCATTGTGTCTGTTATTACTTCGAATCAAGAATTGCCTCCACAACATTCCACAAAGGTTTATGAATTGGGAGGTTCTTTAACTGTTTCACAAGGTAGGTTTGCATTTTGAAAAGGTGAAATGTTTTAACACAAACACATGGTCTTTTAAAAACTTGTTTGAAACGTAAATGTTGTGAAAAAGATGAGTGGATGTATGAATTGGCAGATCAACAAAAGAAGAACAAATGGAATTCTTATAATCAAGCATGTCAGTTGTACTTTGAAAAGGATTACAGAGGTGCATTAGAAATGTTCCAAGAATTTTATCAGAGCAACACGAATGATAAACCTGCAGAACACATGATTCGTTTGTGCGAGCAGTTGCTACATCATTAGAACAACGCAAGACGTGAATATGAAATTACAAAGGGCCTTATTAAAATAAAACTGGCATGTGAATAGTATGAGAAAAAGAGTAATGTATGGATGACTTTGTATCGTTGTGCATGAAAATTGATTCATTGCAACAGGTACCGTTTGATAGTCAGACGATAAT
Organism: Naegleria fowleri; assembly: GCF_008403515.1. Lineage (NCBI taxonomy): Eukaryota > Heterolobosea > Eutetramitea > Acrasida > Naegleriidae > Naegleria > Naegleria fowleri. The sequence goes on along the minus strand of NW_025407989.1, from coordinate 35,335 downwards.
TGTTTATTCAGCCTTGTATGCGAAGGTTTATGTGTTTCACGCCAAACATATACCTGGTTGAAATCTTTCAGAGTATCAAATTGAAATGCAAGCAATGAATGGCTAGTAGACATGCACTCTTGATTTTAAAGATTGGCTTCACACCACACTCGATGGGTGCTTTATTTTGTGGTTCACGAAAATTCGACGTTCAATCTCGTGAATCGTTCGAGGATTCGATGAAGGGAACAGCGAATCAATGGTAAGAGAGTAATCAAAAGAAGCAATTAAGGGATGTGAGTGGCTACGGCCATATCACGATGAATGCACCTCATCCCGTCCGAAGGGATGTGAGTGGCTACGGCCATATCACGATGAATGCACCTCATCCCGTCCGATTTGAGAAGTTAAGCATCGTCGAGCTGCATCAGTACTGAGGTTGGAGACAACTTGGGAACCTGCGGTGCTGTAGCTTTTTTTCATTCTCTTATTCCTTTCATTCTTAGAGCTTATAAACCAATTTGTAAATATTCTTACTATAGTTAGAGGCTAGCCATATATTAAAGTTGTTTGCTTTAATGATTTTTCAATTCCGAACAATTCTTTATTCTTCAGGATTCAACAACTCGAATATGGAAATGGAGGTTCTCACATTTTTTGGTACTGAACTCGAGACAGTTGTTCCAGAAAAAACTGAAGAATCTCTTAATGTGGTGTTTGGAAGTGCTTGTTCCCTATTCAGATGTAAATTTTGAATGACAGAGGAGGTTTCTTTGGTTTCATCCTGTTGTCCATGATTGTTAGAAACCACAAGAATTGCTTGCTGGATGTCTGGGTGTGAGAGTACTGAGGAGAAATGATTGGTGGTTGTATGTGTGGTTCGACTCCAACGTTGTTGTGACTTGCTAATTTTTGGACTCGTTCGTAGGGTTGTTGGTTCTCGATTGCAAATTTCCTTTTTTGGACGAGCTTCAAAACGAGGTTTTCGATGACGAGTCGATCGACACAAGACTGTTTTGCTATTTCCACTTGCAAACACATTCTGAGGAAATGTGGTTGGAGAAAGGACAGGAATTGAAAGAATTGCCTCAATTGGTTCAGGAAGAATATGTTTTGAGGTTTGTTTTGGAGAACGTTCAGGAGGCGATGAAGGAGGAATAAGAGGATTCATTTCAATCTGAACGGGTGGAGGTACATGACGACGTGTCGAAGAGGGCAATTCAGTTTCAACATTGAAATGGAGAGACAAATCCATGGATCCATCAAATGGATCAGAACATGAGTTTCTTGCAGTGTCTGTAAAATAAGAAACCATGGTGAGTGGTTTGGATCGCTTTCCCTTCAATGGTTGTTGTTGTTGTTTGTTTGGCACAAAGGTGACGTAGCTGAATTTCATGTTATTGTTTATAGGTGTTTGTAATTTTTTCTTTTAACCATGTTATGTGGAGAAAGAGAGACAATGATTTAAATCGAACCAGGTTGAGAGGATTGGCGATTCCTTGGATAGAAATGGACAAAGACAAGATGTTTGATACAATCAAGAATGGCCATCGTTTTGGATCAGGATGGACCATGGACAAAAAAGGTATTGTGATGGATTCTTTAGACAAAGTCAATCGTACCAAATTGTCGACAGGTGTTGACTTGGAATTCAGAGACATTTTATAATAGTATGAATTGGCTTCCCAAAAAGAAGAAACGACATTTACCAATCACATTTCATTAGACCAAAACGATCATTATGTCATTAAAAATCATTAAATGCAGTTTTCTTTTGGAAAGATGAGCGACGTTTATTCTTCAGAACGTCACTTGTTTTGAAAAAGGTTTGAACTTTGGTGAGTTCATCTTCACAAATGTCACCCAATATCTTTGAAACATCCCAAGCTCCAAGGTATGAATCGATCTTGAATGACGAACCAGAATCAAAAGAACGTGACATGAGAAGGGATGGATATTTGTGTAAGGAATTGGACTCGTTTATAGAACTGTAAGAGGATCATTTCATATTTTTGAATGGATATTGCAAGTGATCATCGTTGGCAAAATATCATCTTACTCATTCTTAAACTGAGATTGTCTGAAGAAAAGTCTAAGAAACTATTCCAATAAGCAACTTTTCCAATTTGACTGAATGTCAAAAACCCATGAATCCAAATGAGTCAAAATCGACGATAAATTTGTGAACTTTCTCGATAACTTTTCTGAGCTATTTCCATGCATGAAATCCATAAAATAAAATTCAAAGTTCAATCAGTAAATCGGTCACTCATTTTCCAAACCTCGTGCAGTTTTCAAAGTTGAAGAAGAATTCGACGTAGACACCATTCAACACTTGAGTGTTTTTTTTGATTCATTACTTGAAACTGGATATCCACGAGAACTCGAACAAAGGAAGGAGAACCAACAATGAATGGCTACATCTTCGTCACGCAGCAATACCAAGTGGATCAATGTTCAATGAAGGATCTAAAAGATCTTGTTGCACCATGTAACATTAACTTTGGCAGAATATAGGGATTTCCGTATATAGAAAATAATCGATTTCTCTCTTTGTTAAGAAGAATATGGACGGGATGCCTCTCAGGAACATGACGTCTCTCCTGCTACAACCTTTGGTTGTATGAACTGTGAAGGACAAGAAATCAGGACGATTTACTTGAGTTCTGGTTTGGTGATGAATCATGAAAGGACACGCACTCTTGATATTAAAGATTGGCTTCACACCACACTCGATGGGTGCTTTATGAAGGGAACAGCGAATCAATGGTAAGAGAGTAATCAAAACAAGCACTTTAAAATAAGGAATGGCTACGGCCATATCACGATGAATGCACCTCATCCCGTCCGATTTGAGAAGTCAAGCATCGTCGAGCTGCATCAGTACTGAGGTTGGAGACAACTTGGGAAACTGCGGTGCTGTAGCTTTTTTTCATTCTTTTTACTTCAACTGGTCGTGTTATTAAAACTTTGTTGCGAGAGAATCTTAGGGCAAGGTTTCATTCGGTACACAAACATTACAACAACAAATACACTTCCAACTCTCTCTCACCATAAATTCCTATCTACAAGAAATGTTTCAAGAGTCCCATGAAAGAATCCACTTGCTGAGAGTTGAAGAGTGGTTTCATACACACAATTCATTCCGAAGATTTAAATCTTCTTCAAATCCTTATTCAACAAAGATGTAAAACAATGTTCTGATGAATTTATACTTTTATCGGTATTTTGGAAATTCTGGCTTATCATATCCGTGCGGTCTTGGAGGGCACAAAAACTCATTCACCGTGCCACGAATCGAAATAACAGGTTTCAAATACTTGACTGGAATTCCAAAAGGTGTCTCTTCAAATTTGCCAAAATTTCCCACCATTATTTGTGGAATTTTCTTCACCAAGCCGCCGAGGGTTTTGGTTGTTTGAGCCATCATGTTGTCATGGCAAGGGTATGAAACTCCAAAAGATTGAACCAACTCCTTTACCACTTCCTCTGGATACATGCCCAACTCTTGTAACCAATCATTGTATTTGGTCAATGAAGTGGTCATGTAATAAGATCCTCCATATTTACATCGACGATACAATCCATCCAATGCAGCACACGCTCCCATCACTCCACAACAATAATCTGAAATTGGTAACAAGGGAATCAATTACATTCTCACTATAAGAGTAATGATGAAATTCTTTCAAAAATGAAGAATTATTCCATGAAACAGCAACAGCAACAGCAGTACCATCAGCAACAGAAGCACCATCAGCAGTATCACCATTGTTGTAACAACATATCCAATAATGAACATGATTCATTCTTATTTATTAATTTTTCATTTGGAAATGAGGAATGGGAATTTATTTCAAGACCTTATCATATATTCATTCACAAGATGGAAGAATTATTATTTAATAATAATAATAATAATAAGGATTCTAATACTATGAATATGAATACTACTACTATGAATATTACCATGAATATGAATACTACTACTATGAATATGAATACTACTACTAATAACACCACCAACAGCACCACCACTACTATTGATACCACCAATACTACTTCAACATGGATTCATCAACAAGCACAAGAATTGATTCAAGAGGAATTGAAACACATTTCTTCAATCACTTCCAACAACATGCTGTCCTTATCATCTTCTCCAAATCATCTTATCGACGACGACGATGAAGACAACAACAAGCATTCTACTCCTTGTTCTCAACACTATCTATGGATCTATCAAATCATGTTAAAAGATTTATTGGAATTATTCAACAATCCTTCCATGAAAGATACACCACAACAATCACTACAACAATCTACATTTCGATTATGGACATTTGAAATTTTAGAAAAACAATATAAGGAGCGATTAAGTGAAGAAATGCATGATTTATTTCATTTTACTTTTATGGATGACGATGAGAGAGGAATCTTGGAGAATCCATCCACCAACTCAACCACAACAACCAAAACCTCAATCACAAGTTCTCATCATGGAGACATGTTAAACATTCATCCTTCTCACTTCCAAAAACATTCACTTCCTCCTAACAAACTTGTTGTAAAAAGAATACAAGTAGTTCAAAATCTATTCGAGGAAATAGAAGTAAAAAGATGGTCTATTTGGAGAGAAGTGAATTATATCATGATCGAATCAGGAGGATGTGTACAGGTAGTAGTAGTGATATTAATAGTAATATTAATAGTAGTGACAATAGTAGTAGTAATAGTAGTAGCACCAGTAGTAGTAGTAATAGTAATAATTCTCATGAGAACTCTCTCAATGATTTTTCATATCTTATTCAATACGTTGAAAAGAATGGAGTGGAATCATTGAGAAGAGATTTCTCCATGTTCATTCAACATCAAAGTGTGCATGTGGTTGTGTCTCAAAATGTTGAACAAGTACAACAATTAGTAGAACAACCCCATGAACCACTTGACATGCATTCCACCACTCCTTTGAACAACACCAGCAACACCACCACTCATCACCATGATGGTATTGATAGTAGTAGTAGTAGTAGTAGTAGTAGTAGTAGTAGTAGTGATGATGATGATGATGATCATGGTCATCAATTTACTACTACTCGTCAAGGAATGAAGTTATTAACATTGTATGAATATATTTATTGTACATTGGACAAACAATGTTCACCCATATGGGTTCAATATACTTCTACTACACAAGAAAAAAGATTTAAATTACAAGAACAAAAAAATCCTTCCAATGATACTACTACTAATGCGACTACTACTACTACCTCTACGACATGTCCCATGACTGTTGAAAAGAATCCATGTCAATATTGTACCAGTATGGTATTGTTGAAAACAATGACTATTATTACCACTCGTACCTCCAACATGACCAACATGACCAACAACCACATCAACCATTCTTCTTCAATGAATACCATGAACAACTCCAACACCACCACTAACACCACCACTGAATCTTCTTCTTCTTATCAATTAGTTGCAGTTAATCATAGACCAATGATTGATTTATACTTTGATGATGGATTAGATAGTGATTTAATAGTGAAAAGTACTGATTTAGATTTTGAAAAGGAACATTAATCTATGAAAAAGTAGATGGATTGACTTGTCTGGTATTTCCTAATATAGTTAAAAAGAAGTACCTTGATAAGATTACTACAAATACTACTTCTCATCCTTCCATTCAATTTTGTATCATCATGAATCATCCCGATCAGACTATTACTCATTCACAACAATTTGATGATTATCTCATTTATTGTCCAGATATTCAAAAGAAACAACGTTTTTCAAAAGATAAGAATTGGAATTTAGGTGTTTATAGGAGAGTGATGATTGAGAGTAATTAAGTCATTGTTCATCATCATCCACATTGTTTCATTCCTCTCATAATGATCCATATATAGTTAGTCAAACTATCATAAATGAACCTATCTTGAATGTATCAAATGGATCATCAAAAGCACCATTATTACCTCTGACCAAAATGGATGATGAAATACGAAAAGAACGACAAGCCTTCACTCATATCTTTTGGAAAACATTTCAAGAAATGGGTGGAAAATTACCATTTTGGGATGAAACATCATCCAAGTGCTATATTTTTGAATTGTGTTTACGTAGTGATAATGATCAACATGATTCAAGTAGTAGTGGTAGTGGTAGTGGTAGTAGTACTAATCACATTTGGACAAGCCCATCACAACAAGAATATACTCAATCGACAGAGTCCACTCTCGAACAAGACCAATTATTTACTTTACACTTTAATATTTTAAAACATCAAGCCATTACCAAGAACACCATTATTGGAAAATGAGTCATATGCAAAATTATATTTACATGGTTGTTATAGTATAAGGAACATGAAGAATACTACTAGTTCTACTACTACTTCTTTTAACAATACTACTACTAATACTACTACTACTAATACTACTTGTTCAACTATTATGAATACTTTTGTTCATGCACACAATATATTTAAAGAATTCATCATGAATGATATTCACATTCCCACTCCATTGTTATTGAATTCATTATTTATTGATTTGAAATGTTTAAATTCCAATCATAATAATACTATGATAATAAGGAATAGAATTACTACTAGTAATGATAATGACAATAACATGATGATGATTCTGTGTGTGAAAGATTTTGAAGAATTTCTTCGAACTCTTCTCAGAAAGTATATTCATCCCTTGTGGCGTGATTCAAGTGGATTTATTATTATGAATCATGTTGAAATGAATGATCAACATTTAAACAAAACAACAACAACAACTAGTAGTAGTAGTAGTAGTAGTAATAATAATAATAGCACTACTAATATTGCTACAACCACCACCTCAACAACCATCACCACCACTCATCGAATGTATCAATTCAATCATCCACAATTAACCAATCTTTTAGAACTTTTAAATATGAATTATTATACCAATCATTTAAAAACAACACAAAAGAATTGTTTTAACATGTATCGAATGAATTCACAATGGTGTATGGAATTAATTGAAAGATTTAAATCTGAGAATAATGATATTAAGAAATTTAAATCTGAGAATGAACATCATCATTTAGAGAGTATTAAGAAATTTAAATCTGAGATGAATAATTATTGTAACCAAAATGAATATCATCATTATTTGGAGGAGAGTATTAAGAGTGATTGTGAAAGTATTTGGAACAACTCTAATCATTTCACATACTCGTTATGTAATACAACGATGACAACAAATCATCCATTTCAAATCAGTCAAGAATGTGTGAATACTGTAGTTTTAGAAACTATTCAATATTTTGAAGAACTATGCCAACGATCACTATTCATATTTAGAGAATGTTTGAAATGTAGTGGTGATGAGAATGGTGGTGAGAATGATCAAAATGATTCACAATATTTCAAGTGAATGAACAACAGAAGAGAGAACAACAATGAAGTGAATGATGATGATATTCATAATAAATCTTCTCCAAATAAGGAACAAGATCATTGTTCAACCAACCATTCAACAACAATCACAGTGAATCCACCTCACCTTCTTAGAAAACTATTTGTGGATTTTGTGAATTTCAAGTATCCTCGATTGAAATTCTTTCTTGTGTTTGTCTTGGATTATTGGATATTGAATAGAAAAGGTTTAAGAAATGATATATCCTCAATAGAAAAACAAGAAGAAGCAGAACAGGAATGTAATTTGAAACATAATGATGATGATGTATTGATTTTAGAAGGAATTAAGGAATTTTTCAGTTGCACCAACCCATCACGAGTGCAATCAGTGTGTCAGGCTCTTTCCATGCGATAATTATGTTCGAATATACGCTTCAGAGTTTACACAACGCTAATTGAGGTACTACCATAATGATTCATGAAATAGTTGTCAACAGATTAGTACATTCATCGCTGCATAATACACAATCATGAAAGTAAAACGTTTTTCTGCATGTTAATTGATCATCAAAAATTTTACCAGATACTTCTGAAAACACCGATTTAATGCCTTTAATTGACAAAATATTAATAGGACATTGATAGCTCTTTGGAAAAGAACAGAAGTGTTTTGTATCGAAAACAATAATTGGAGGTTCATCTCTAAAAATATGTCAACCTCCAACGCACAAGCAAAACAAAGAGCAAAGCAACCCAGTTGCAACCTCACAGCAATCTGCTTTGACACCTACCACTCCCTCCCATTAATACTAGAGAATTTTTTTTCAAACACTTGTTGTTATTTCTTTGACTTTGGTCATTATTCGTCATAATTGATTTGCTCAATTTATTGACAATTCAGAATTTGGATAACTCTTCGATTTTTATCATTGGATTTTTAATTTTTATTTCTTTACTCGTCATTGATTGTTGCGATGTTTATAAGTCACATGGTCATTTTAATTTCTTTCTTTTAATTATTCTGAACTAACCTTATTGAATATTGACATCAATACAGAAGTGGGCATTGTTTTGGCATATTTTTAATTCTAATCTTTTTCATTAATATGTATAGGATATTGATATCCATTCCTGAATGTGGTTTTTCTCAATGAACTGATTGAGTATTTTCATCGCGTACTTCCATCATTTCTCGAAACAACTGTACAACAAATAAAGCTTGTTGGTTGACACTCCATCTGCAAAAAGTGGTAGTTTGGAGAGGAACTAACCCATCTATATTAACTAATTATTGTTGAGTTACATATCAGATTCATTCATAATTAATAGGTAACTAATTTTTTTCAACATCCAGAAAAGATTTATTCAGAAGAAATTAATAGCTTTATATAATACAGAAATATGACAAAACATATTTAAATAAAATAATTTGTAATCTCATTATAAGATGATAAAATATCAATAAGCTCTTTGTATTAATGATATAATTACCATTGAAATAAAATGGTAAAAAGAAATGAAAAGCATAGTATAATACAAAAGGAATGAGAGTGTAAGATTATAACATTTTGCAAAGATAGTGAAGATATATCGGATAGAAGATGTTTCTTTATGAGTTATATCTTTTTTATGATGAGTCAATACATGGTTCAACTAATTGCCAAGTGAAACTCTATCTGAGCACGAATATACATTATTTCTCTAATAATGCATCAATAATGTTCAAAAATATTTGAGAGTAATCTTCCGAATAAAAATATAGGAGACATTTCTTAGTTAGTGTTTTATTCTTTAATATTTTATAAGTAACTTTTACAATTGTAAGTCAACGATAATCAATTGATGAAGAATTGTTAGTTGCTTCCTCCTTTCCAAACAATTTCTGAGATTGTGAACCAGCAATCTCTCTTAATAATGGGAGCGCTGGGTGTCGAAGCAGACACAGATTGCTGCGAAGTTGGGTTGCTTGTGAATTGGAAGTTTTGGAGGTGTAATAAGAGATTACTTTAAACGAATAGAACCAAAGAACTGTTAATGGAGTGAAAACACTATATGTTGTCTTAACAATCAATGCTTTATTTAATGACTATTGTGTTATTTTATAAGAAAATACGACGATTGTTGTCATTGTTTGCACTTTCTTCAAAGTACAAAAAGTCAATCAAGAATAAGGCTCCAAGAAGAATTGCCTTTTCTTTAGTGGTTGAGCTAATTGGAAACTCGATACCAAAATTATCCTATCATGATAAAGTATTCAGAATGAACAAATGGTTAAATTGTTAAATTGTGGACATATCTTCTATCATCAACAAACTTACAGCATCGGTAAAAGCTTCTTTCAAGAATCCGCTCCACTTTTTACGAATTTCACCAACACGTTGTCCATTCTTTTCAATATAAAAAGTCCAACACTCACAACATGGTGACACAATATCATAAATCTTTGCACCACTTGCATCAAAGATATTCAATTCACGAGAGAAGAATGAACATCTCAATTCAACTTTACCCAAAGCAGTGTTAGTAGCAGTCTCAAATACATTAACCTCATGAAACATCCAACAAAATGGTCGATCAAGAGTAATGAATTCTTGTCCATTGCCTTTTAAAGCAATGTGCATCTATGAGAGTGGTGGTGGTTGATGTAGTGGCAGTGGTGTTATTGTTGTTTGAGAGAGTGTTGATGGGGTGGTTGATTTTCAATTAATTGAACAATATGGCAGTGATGTCAAATTCAAATAGGGTCAGAACAGTAGTAAACCAGTGATGGGGTGGTTGATTTTCAAATAATTGAATAAAATTACCAATATATTCAACAATAAAAAAATTATACCAACCTTGAATGGTCTTCTTGGACCACAATACTGTCGAGCACAACAATCAGATTCTTCCAATGCAACAGCTTCATATCCATTCTCAAAATAAATGTCATAACGATTCTCAGTTTCAAATCCAGTCAACAATTCAAAAGGTTCAATTCTTTGTTTGACTTTGGCCTTGTGATTGGGAGCAAAGATTTGATCGAGTAGTGAACCACCACCACCACCACCACCAACAACAACCATTGGCATGGCAGTAGTAGTAGTAACCATTTGAGGTTGTTGTCCTTGTGGTGGTTGCATTATATTGTGCACCACCACCACCACCACCACCACCATATGGAGGTTGCACGGGTGGATAGCCTTGTTGTTGTTGTTGTGGTGGCATATAAACAACTCCCGATGGTGGTTGTTGTTGATGTTGTTGAATGGGTTGAACGGGTGGATAGCCTTGTTGTTGTGGAATTGGTTGTGGAGGATAGGTCATCATCATCATGGGTTGTTGTTGTGGTTGTTGCATATAGACCACTCCAGGTTGTTGTTGTTGTTGTTGATCAGACATTGTTGGTGATGGTGTGTGTGTTAAAAGGCAACAACAACACAAAGATTGTATGAAAATGATGATATTTTTTATTGACTTGACCAACTGATCGATCGTGCTGCACACACACGGGGTTGAAAATGATGGAACACCAAGAACAACATTTGCACCGCGTCCAGCGTGACACAACACCGCTCATGAATCGTACGACATGATCAAAGAGGTCTCTAAAAGGAGGTTGGATGTCGAGCTAGAATCACAATAGAAGGAGCGATTGAAATTAGTTCCGCCCACTCATGCAAATATATTCGGCAAGATGACTATACATCACGACAACAATTTATTTCTCTTGTAAAGGTTTAAAAGGAAAGAAATAAGGAGCAACAGTGTTGTACATGTCAACTTCCTTCTTCAAAAAAGTGACTATGGAGATTGTCAATCATGTGTGAAAGTAGAGTGTGTCATTGTTAGTAGTCTCATCCTATGATACTTACTGAAAATAATTCGATCTACCTTTTCATGATGAATTTCCATCCATTGACGTACAGTGTGCATGGCAATGAATGTGGCCTTATCTAATGGATAACCAAATATTCCTGTAGAAATTCCACAAAAGGCAACACTCTTAATATTGTATTGTTCAACTAATTCAAGACATGTGGTGTAAGCACTGGTGAGTTTTTGAGGATTCTCTCCAACTGGACCCACTGTGTGTTGCATAGTATAGAGTAGGTATTATTATTAGAATCATTCAAAAAGAGATTAAACATTTATATTCAAATACATGTTTAAATAAATTCATTGAATAAAAAAAATTAAATAAAATTAAATTGAATCAAATCATAAAAAATTAATTCATCAATTAATAAAATAAATAAAATTAAAATCAATTGAAATCATTTGAATCAAATATTATTATTCATTGATATTCATTGAATCCATTAAGATGTATCATTGTACTCACCTGTATGAAGAATGTATTTTGCTGGTAATTTAAATCCAGGTGAAATCTTTGTACATCCAGTATCACATCCATTAAGAAGAGCATTGTATTTTCTCAAGATACCACCAGCAGCTCTATGAATGGCTATGTGATCATCAAGCAGATGATGATACAAGTGTAGTAGTAGTGATAGGATCACGTCAGATGATGACATGGTATTGTGTGAATCAGTAATATCAATAATAGATATATATATATACAAATATGTACAAATATATACAAATATATATAAAACAATAGTACTATTACCATTATTATAACACTTGTACTTACCTCCATCAATACCACCTCCACCCAACAAGGATTCATTGGCAGCATTCACCACAGCATCAATTTCCAATTGAGAGACATCACCTCTAAAAAAAGAAATCTTCTTATTAATTGCTTCATTATAGTCATAATAACCCTTCTTGATGGCATCATGTTCAGGATTGAATTGAGATAATATTGGATATTCTCTATTTCTGAGATAGGAAGAGAATACTTTTTAATACCTTCAATCGATGGTTGTTCAAGTCGATTCTTTTCAGCATACGATGGATATAACTCTAATTGATCCAAAGTGACAAAATCATTGCCACATGCATAGAGAGATCTCTTTTCTTGAAGTGTGGAGGGTTCAGTCCAACCCACGAGTGAAGGTGAAATTGGAAGAGGAGGAGTGTTGTTATGATTGTTATTAGAAGAAGAAGAGGTGGTGGTGGTACGAGTGGTGGTGGTCAGAGTGGTGGTGGATAAAGATTCATCCACTTGAGAATCTTGCATCGCATCCTCACTCACCACTGCTGCTGCTGCTGATGATGATGGAGGTGAGGATACTTGGGAGTCTTCCATAATGTGATGATGATGATCATTGGTGTTGTTTGTTGTTGGAATCATTTTTTTTTTGTTGTTGTTGTTGTTGGTGTTGGTGTGGTTGGTGTTGTTGGTGGTGATTGGAACCCTATTGCGCGTGACGGTTCCGATCACCAACTCGTAGGTGGACTACAACTCCACCTACCAAAGAAACCCAAGGCACATGTTCCTTCACACAACAACAACACCACCACCTCTCTTCAAAAAATCTAATTAGTTTATTGTTAGCACCATTGGTGCTGGTAAAACTATTAAACGCACGTTCATGCGGTTGTCTTTGGCTTGAATTGTCTTGAAATTGGTTTCAATTCTGTGGAGCATATAAATCTTGTTGAGGTTAGTCGATTCAATTCATTGATGTCATTAAGCTTGTATTCAACAATTAGGTATGAGTAGGTATCTTTTACCTTTTTCTTAATACTGAGTCTCTCTTTTTCGAATTTGATGGTTGTGTTCTTGCATAGTGTTTTAATAGCTTTGATAATTGCGAGTTCACTTGTTGATTCAGGGAGTATACAATTTGCTATATGCGTTTCTTGCTTTCTTTTGATAATTTCAAATCCTTGTTCAATCAATTCAGTGTTGGGATTCTTGGAATCAAAGTTAATTTTAAGTTTGTACAAGGTTTCTTGTGGATTGAATGTTAGGCACATTTGTTCAATTCTACATTTCTTTTGATTGATTGAGTACTTGATGAGAGTTTGGATGTTCGAAATTGATTTTTCTTTGGCTATTAATGTTGTTGGAGATGATGTAAAAATCATTGGTGAGGCGAAATATTTTGTTTGTGTTTTTTCTGTCATGACACGGCTGGTGAATGAAGTTTCTTTAGTATTTGTTGTTGAGTTTCGGCATTTTGAATGACTAAATTGAGAGTGTTGGTCTTGCTGTCTGGGATGTACCAGTGTTGAATAACTGATTCAAATCTTTTTAGAATAAATTTAACAAATGAGGATGAGATATTGCTGTCCGAGTAGATTGAGATTGAATTAGTTTTGTTTTTGGGTTGACCAGTATGTTCAATTTTGAGTTGAGGA
>NW_025407989.1:14849-21683 GCF_008403515.1 Naegleria fowleri | reverse complement strand
TATTCAAATACATGTTTAAATAAATTCATTGAATAAAAAAAATTAAATAAAATTAAATTGAATCAAATCATAAAAAATTAATTCATCAATTAATAAAATAAATAAAATTAAAATCAATTGAAATCATTTGAATCAAATATTATTATTCATTGATATTCATTGAATCCATTAAGATGTATCATTGTACTCACCTGTATGAAGAATGTATTTTGCTGGTAATTTAAATCCAGGTGAAATCTTTGTACATCCAGTATCACATCCATTAAGAAGAGCATTGTATTTTCTCAAGATACCACCAGCAGCTCTATGAATGGCTATGTGATCATCAAGCAGATGATGATACAAGTGTAGTAGTAGTGATAGGATCACGTCAGATGATGACATGGTATTGTGTGAATCAGTAATATCAATAATAGATATATATATATACAAATATGTACAAATATATACAAATATATATAAAACAATAGTACTATTACCATTATTATAACACTTGTACTTACCTCCATCAATACCACCTCCACCCAACAAGGATTCATTGGCAGCATTCACCACAGCATCAATTTCCAATTGAGAGACATCACCTCTAAAAAAAGAAATCTTCTTATTAATTGCTTCATTATAGTCATAATAACCCTTCTTGATGGCATCATGTTCAGGATTGAATTGAGATAATATTGGATATTCTCTATTTCTGAGATAGGAAGAGAATACTTTTTTTAATACCTTCAATCGATGGTTGTTCAAGTCGATTCTTTTCAGCATACGATGGATATAACTCTAATTGATCCAAAGTGACAAAATCATTGCCACATGCATAGAGAGATCTCTTTTCTTGAAGTGTGGAGGGTTCAGTCCAACCCACGAGTGAAGGTGAAATTGGAAGAGGAGGAGTGTTGTTATGATTGTTATTAGAAGAAGAAGAGGTGGTGGTGGTACGAGTGGTGGTGGTCAGAGTGGTGGTGGATAAAGATTCATCCACTTGAGAATCTTGCATCGCATCCTCACTCACCACTGCTGCTGCTGCTGATGATGATGGAGGTGAGGATACTTGGGAGTCTTCCATAATGTGATGATGATGATCATTGGTGTTGTTTGTTGTTGGAATCATTTTTTTTTTGTTGTTGTTGTTGTTGGTGTTGGTGTGGTTGGTGTTGTTGGTGGTGATTGGAACCCTATTGCGCGTGACGGTTCCGATCACCAACTCGTAGGTGGACTACAACTCCACCTACCAAAGAAACCCAAGGCACATGTTCCTTCACACAACAACAACACCACCACCTCTCTTCAAAAAATCTAATTAGTTTATTGTTAGCACCATTGGTGCTGGTAAAACTATTAAACGCACGTTCATGCGGTTGTCTTTGGCTTGAATTGTCTTGAAATTGGTTTCAATTCTGTGGAGCATATAAATCTTGTTGAGGTTAGTCGATTCAATTCATTGATGTCATTAAGCTTGTATTCAACAATTAGGTATGAGTAGGTATCTTTTACCTTTTTCTTAATACTGAGTCTCTCTTTTTCGAATTTGATGGTTGTGTTCTTGCATAGTGTTTTAATAGCTTTGATAATTGCGAGTTCACTTGTTGATTCAGGGAGTATACAATTTGCTATATGCGTTTCTTGCTTTCTTTTGATAATTTCAAATCCTTGTTCAATCAATTCAGTGTTGGGATTCTTGGAATCAAAGTTAATTTTAAGTTTGTACAAGGTTTCTTGTGGATTGAATGTTAGGCACATTTGTTCAATTCTACATTTCTTTTGATTGATTGAGTACTTGATGAGAGTTTGGATGTTCGAAATTGATTTTTCTTTGGCTATTAATGTTGTTGGAGATGATGTAAAAATCATTGGTGAGGCGAAATATTTTGTTTGTGTTTTTTCTGTCATGACACGGCTGGTGAATGAAGTTTCTTTAGTATTTGTTGTTGAGTTTCGGCATTTTGAATGACTAAATTGAGAGTGTTGGTCTTGCTGTCTGGGATGTACCAGTGTTGAATAACTGATTCAAATCTTTTTAGAATAAATTTAACAAATGAGGATGAGATATTGCTGTCCGAGTAGATTGAGATTGAATTAGTTTTGTTTTTGGGTTGACCAGTATGTTCAATTTTGAGTTGAGGAGTTTCTAAATGTTTAGTTTCCTGTTTTGGTTGTTGGGTTGGTTCAGGTTTTGGTTGAGGGTGAATTTTTCGTGCTTTATTTTGAGCTTGAGAAATTTTAATTGTTGATTGTTCAGGTTTTGGTTGAGTTGGTTTTGTAACTTCAATTAATTGCTGTACTGTTTGTGTGAGCGTCTTAACAGCATCTTGCAGTTCTTTGTTGTTGTTGTTGTTGTTCTAAGTGATTTATGAGTTCTTTGATGACGAATCGAAAAAAATGACTCAACAACAAACCATCAAAGAACTCATAAATCACTGATGTAATGCTGTGACAAGAGAGGATCGCAACCATGATCCGGTTTCCGAAGGTGAATAATAAATTTTTGGGTTCAATTTTTTTCGATTCGTCATTAAAAAAAAATGTTCTCGAGGCGTGCAGTCGCTGTTGTTGTTGTGCGAAGGAACATCACTGTGTTGTCATCATCCATTCGATGTTCGACAAGTACGACTACTACTACTACTACTACTACTTGGGTGAATTCCAATTATCGGAAAGATTCATCATCGATAACGTCATCAACCAACAAGATTCACTATCATTCATCATCCTTTCAATCCTCATCATCATCACCACCACTCTCTACTATTAATATATTATATTTTGCAATGAGATTTCCAGAATTATCTGCCACAGCAAGTTCAGTTCGAATTTATCAACTATTAGAATCATTCAAACAATTACCTTATTATTTAAATCACACCACTCGAGATTTAATACATGAATTTAATCACAAAAGGATGAATCATTCTTGTCATTCCGATATGAAGAGTGAAACAAATTCTTGTCATTTCAATGATGATCATGTGAACAATAAGAATCCTATTGAACTCAATAATACCACCACAACCAATACTACTGCTACTACCAATACTACTACCAATACTAACAACAACAACCATAATAATAATAGTATAGCTACTATTACTACTACTTCTAACACAACTACTCTCAATGTCACATTCATTACACCTCAATCCATTCATTCTCTTCATGCTCAACAATTTTATAATGATTTTAAAGATCAATTTACATCCTTTCAATTAAAAACTATAGAAAGTAATGATTTGACAAGTATGGATGAATTTTTAAAAGAATATTCAAGTATACTTCCCCATAAAAGTACATTAAATTTATGTATTTTTGATACCATGATTAGTGAAGAAATTTATAGTTTTAGAGTTCGAGAAGTATTAGAGGGTTCTTTTTATCATCACCATAATTACAATCACCACAACAATTACAGCAACCATCACCATGACCATCATCACAGTACAACTCTATTCATTACTGATACACAAGATTTGAGAAGTGTGAGAAATTTTAGAATGGAACAATTAAATCAACAACAACAACAACATGATGCATCATTTTTTGTTTCAATGGATCTACCCAATGCTACCAATGAATTACTATTAAGAGAATTATCATCCATCTATCGAAGTGATTTGTCACTCATTGTGAGTCGAGATGAATTGAATTATTTAATTCATTTTTATGGAATTCCAAAACAAAAGTTAGGAATGGCATCTTTTTTTTATTCATTCAATCAGAAACAAATGACATCATCATCTCCAGAAGAAATGTCTTCTACCTCTCATCCATCATATTCCTCCTCTTCTTTTACTTCTTCATCACATTCTTCTTCTTTTACTTCTTCATCACAATATTCTTCTTCCTTTCATTCACGTCATCATTTCATGACAATTGGAAATGGTCATCATCCTCCAAATAAGGATTCCATTTATTACATGAGACATTATGTATGGCCATTCATACATTCAAAATTACCAAATGCTGAATTTCATATCTATGGAGCTTATTTATCAAATCAATCACAACTCTCTTCCAAATCATTGAATTTTTATGTGAAAGGAAAAATGAAGGACTTGAATGAAATGTCTAAATATAGAGTGAATTTGGCCATGTTGAGAGCTGGTGCTGGAATTAAGGTAAGTGTGTTGAATATGTTGATGAGGGTGTTGAATGTATTGTTGTGAATGTGTGTTCATTCTTACTTGTACGGTTCATGAATATTTTCTAATATTTTAGGGTAAAATTGCAGATGGATGGATGTATGGATTACCATGTGTGTCCACACTCATTGGATATGAAGGAATGAATTTGGAGAGTGGTATTTGTGGTGATAAGGGTGGTGGTGGTGGTGGTGTGTATGGTTGTTCAAGTGGTGATAAGGGTGGTGGTGATAATGATAAGGGTGGTGGTGACAGGACTGATAGCAGCACTACTACTCATACTCCTCCATCTTCATTCCTATGGGGTGGTCTTATTGCACATTCCATGGATGAATTTGTATCACATGCTCACTCTCTTTACACCAATGAAGAATTGTGGATTCAAACATCAAGACAAGGATTTCATTTACTCTCACAATTATTCTCTCAAGAGTTGAATACTCATCATTTATTATTAGATATTAAGAGAGTGTATGAATTGAAGATTTTAAATAAGAAGAATAGTTATAATAGTAGTAGTAGTAGTTGTAGTAGTTGTAGTAGTTGTAGTGGTAATAATAGTAGTAGTAATGGTACTTATAGTAATGGTTGTGATGTGAATGGTCATTTTAATACTGTACTACCACTGGCCAAGATGAGAGGAGATCACTCTTACTATTCTGCACCCTATAATTATGTTCAACACATCTTGGCATTGAATCAATATCGAACAAGTCATTACATGGCTAAATATATTCATGAAAAGAATAAGAAAAAGAATGATGAATAAGGTGTGTGTGCGAGTGTGTGTGCGAGTGTGTGTGTGCGCATGTTGGAAGGAGTCTATTCTTACGACGAGAAGCATTGCAATGCGCGTGAGAAGAAATATAAGCATCATTCAATACCCTATGAGATCTCAAGTGTTCATTCAAACTAAGAGAATATCACCTATGATAATAATGATTCTCCAAATTTGCACTATTTGACAATCATTAAAGAAAGATGTGTGTTCATTCACAAAACACGTGTTGAGGCACAACGCTGGTTCGTCATCTTTGGAACTTTTGAAATGAATATTTAAAAAACAATTCAAAAAAAATGCGACGCTTATCGACCACAACTCCACCACCAATGGTTCCATTCATGGAAGAAAATCATCATTCATCTGTTTCGGATCCTCACGATACAACCACATTAACCACTACAACCACATCAATACTTAATAATACAGAAATATCAGCAGAGGATGATCCAATCATTTCGGATTATGTTTCCGAGGATGAAGAAGAAAACATTGGACCAACCACCTCTCATGATGATGTAATAACCACCAATCCTACGAACAATACATCTTCTCAAAATATATCCAATCCTAACACATTATCCACCAACATGACTTTATCATCATCACCTGAAACCACAGAATCATCATCCTCACTTCCACCACAATCATCAACCAATGTACAGTCCAATTCCAATCCAAATACTCATTCAGATGTAGATTCCATGTGGTCATGTAATATTTGTTTTGATACAGCCAATGAACCAGTGATTACTCAATGTGGTCATTTGTATTGTTGGTCATGTCTTTATAGATGGATGCAAAGTCATTCTACTCAAAATTTACAATGTCCTGTTTGCAAAGCAGGTATTCAACAAGATAAAATAATTCCAATTTATGGAAGAGGAAGTAGTCATTCGAATCGAAATGTGGATTCTACATCTACAGATAATCACTCCACTCATAATGGTATTCCTTCAAGACCTCGTGCACAATATACAGATTCTAGAACAACACCAAATCCAAATTATAATCCATTTCATAATATGGGAAATTTATTTGGAGGAGGTAATTTCTTTGGAATGGGAGGAGGATTTGGAGGTGCTGTTGGTGGAGGAGGTATTCATGCAAGTAGTAGTAGTAGTAGTATTGGCACTGGAGCATCAACATTCTTATTTGCAGATGCATTTCGATTCTTTCCATTTTTTGATATTCAATACAGTGGTGGTGGTGGTGGTCAGAGTGATGGTGGTTTAGGAATGACAACCACTTCCAATTCGACTCGTTTACATCCACCTCCTTCTGAACAAGAAGAATTTCAGGGCTTTGTTCGACGATTGGCATTCTTTTTGGATTTTTATTGCTGTTCTACATTATATTTGTGTAGGAACATGTGAACTCGAATCACTCGTTGCATCTCATTATTACTCAAATGGGAGAGTTAAACTGAATTCTATATGTGTGTGTACATGAGAGAGAACATGTGTTGCAACAAAACTCTAAAATTCTCACCATATTATTCATATTTTGTAAAATCCACTGAATTTAATTCTAAAAAATCATCACTTTCACCACAGAATATTCTTACTTGTACATTATCGTTTGTTAACAATCCATGATCCATCCATGTGATCATGTCATTGGTTGAGAATGGTCCATGAATTTCGTTGGTATCTTTGACTCGATATTCCCATTTCACTCTTTTTTGAAACGATTCTCTTTTTTTATCATAAATATCATAAACGTTGTAATGAGTAATTAAAATATTTGCTATTTTGATTAATTCATTGTATACTTTTGAAGGATCTTGATCAGTACCACTCGAGTGACAAGTCATTGATTTTTTCAATCGTTGTAATGCCTTAGAAATTGTTTCTTTTCGATCCATGAGATGATCAACAATATATTGATGGCATTCAGAGAGTGATAATGGAGGAG
>NW_025407989.1:13678-14839 GCF_008403515.1 Naegleria fowleri | reverse complement strand
TTTCATCATTCCGATTTTTCAAAGACAAGGAAGGATTCACTTCTTCCAAATCATCTGCCCAAACATCTTTTTCACCATCATCACTATCCTCTTCATCACTTTCATTATTTCTAATTACTTTATCCAATACTCGTTGTTGTAATTTTTTCTTTTTTTTTTTCGTTGTTCTTCCTCTTTGGTTTGTTTATCTTTAAATATTCCTTCTGTTCGTTCTGCTTCCAAGTGAAAGGGTTCCATCACTGTGTTATTATTTTCTTCATCAATAAAACGTTCTTCATTTAAATTTCCTTCTTCACCTTCTAATCCACTTCCTGTTTCATTGACTTGTCCGAGAATGGATGTTGTTTGTTCAAAGCCTTTTAATTGTTTGATCATTCGGAGAGATTTAGCCTCGCGAATGGATTGAAGAGTGTGTTTGGATTCCTCATGAGTTTGTATGTTATCGTGATGATTTGTTGAAGAGGAGGAGGAGGAGAATTTTACATGTTTGTTCCTTGGTGGAAAGGTGGAGGAGGAGGAGGAGGAGGATTCATCACAACAACCTCCGTTGCTACTACTACTCGGTTGTTGAAGCTGATCTTCAAATTTTCGTTTCATTTTTTTTAATGAAAAATATATTTCTTTAAATTTAATTGATTAATTTTGAATGAACTCATTGATACTCCTTCAATCTCTCACACATGAATATATATACTTGATTTTAATTAGGATCATTTCGCGTTTGTTCAATTTCAAATTGGCACTCTTAGTCATCCTTTTTCCATTCTTTTTTTTAAAAAAAATGTCTTTATCTGCTTCCGCTTTGACTTCCGAGTCTTCCCCCTTCCTCACATTCATCATCGTCGGAACTCAACAACAACAGCATGAACCACAAACAACATTATGAATCCAATTCCAAATCCTCTTCACACCACAACATCTCAAATACAAAAACAATGGATATTCTGAAAAAAACATTTTCAATTTCCAATATGGATAGAGATTTAAAACACTTTGAATGTAGAGATCCATTTAATTCTTCAAATATTATTAAGGGATATATGATTATTAAACATGGCAAATTTAATGGTTCAATGATTATTGATAATATTAATCATATTGATTTAAATACTCCAAATATAGTATATAATATTCCCAATTTGAATTACTTGTATCCTAAAA
>NW_025407989.1:12171-13668 GCF_008403515.1 Naegleria fowleri | reverse complement strand
AAAGGCATGTCCTTATTACCTGAATCTCATTTCAAATCCATGAAAGGATTGTTCTATTACTGTTTTATGAAGAAGTGGAATGGATCCAATATTGTTTTATACAAGTATAGAAATCATGAAGGGGAATTATTTATCAGTGCAAAAACCAAAGGAACACCAATTGTTGAGAATAATGAAAAATACAAGATCAAGTTCTTTGATTTGACTATCAAGTGTTTGAAAAAGTTAAACATGTTGTTGATAGAAGAAGAATCCAATAGTTTCAAGATTAGAACAACCACGTCAGTAACAACCCCATCTACAACAATCACATCAACAACAATCACACCCCCATCCATGAATCATGATGACATTTATTTTAAACATTTCATTGAGAATGATCAAATCAATTCCATTTCATGTGAATTGTGTGGATATGAAGAACCTCATTTGGTCAAGTATGATTTTGATATTGAATTGAAACCATTGTTGTTTTTGTATCAGGATGGATCTATTCAACCATGTGTTGCATTAATGATGAATGATCATGATGATTCAAGAATGAACTCTACCACCACTAATACCACCACTAATACCACCATCGCATCCACAGATGATCCTATGAAGAATGTCATCATGATGGACATCTCATCACACATTCCAGAGAACAATCTACCCTATGCGATTCATATACACAACAGTAGTAGTAGTAGTGATACAGATAGCACTCCAACAACAGCTCACAATTCTAGTAAGGCTACTACCACCAATACCACTAATAGTAGTAGTAGTAATAATAATAACAATAATAACAATAATAATAATATTAACACCACCAATACAAACACCATCATGATTAATCATCTCTATGAATATAGCAATAATTATCAACAACTCGTCTTTCATATCCAATCACTACAAGAGTATAATCTCAAATTGAATGAAGCCTTTAGAAAGGAACATGATTTACCTCATCGATATGAATACAATCATTTCATTACTGAGGGAAATGTCTTGTACTTGTTAAATAAGAATTTGAAGTGTGTGGATCGAAATTTCATTTACAAAGTGAAACCAAGTGATGTGGAAAATGTTCATTGGGAAACATTTGGTGAAAAACACAAAGCACTTGTGGATGAAGCATTAAAAAAGATTGATTTGAGAGGTTTAGAATTGACAGAGGATCACTTAAAGAGAGAATTAGATACCGTTGGAGAGAAGGGTTGGAATAAATTTGGAAATGCCATGATCAAGTATGTCCAAGAACATCACAAGAGACAAGTTGTGTTGTTGAATGGACATGTTGCCACGACTACAACTACGGGTAAGAGAAAGAATGTACCAAATGATCCAACATCAACAACTTGTGATGAGACCACGACGAGTACTCACGAGCATGATGATGAGACGATCGAGGAGGGTGATAATGACTCTGCAGATTCCGTGCATCCAAAGAAACAAAAGAAGGAATAAAAATCACGTGAAGTTGGCGCCAAAAAGTTTACTAGACTCAAAAAA
>NW_025407989.1:7130-12161 GCF_008403515.1 Naegleria fowleri | reverse complement strand
GTCGTCATCATCATGTCTTCAGGTAAGCAATCAGACGGAGAAAATTATCGGGCATGATCAAAGAGGATGAATACAACCCTTCTTTGATTTTGTAAATAGAAAAACAAGACAATCTATTAGCAGATTTTACACCAAGTGCTGCAACACTGGAACAAACCAAAGAAAAAGTTCATGCTAAAACGAATTATAACGCTCTTCCGGTGAGAGCCTACCTTGACCAAACCGTAGTTCCAATTTTATTGCAAGGATTAGCCAGCGTTGTAAGAGAACGACCAGAAGATCCAATACAATATCTTGCTTCCTATCTATTAAGGCATAACCCTAATAAAAAGGAAGAAGGTGATGATGATGAAAGAGACACAAATGAAAAGATGGATTAGAATTCATTGTACTTTAATTAATTACAACCGTGAATAAAGACAATCACACGATCTCAGAGATGCGTTTGAAGCCTCTTGTTTGTTTACAATACGTTTGATTCATGGCTTTCACTTTTGTAATACCTTCTTTCTTTTGAAGGGAGTCTCACATATGCATCGGATAAAGAAACAGAACACCGTCCCGATCACAGCGTCTCTATACCCATTGAGACAGTCTTTACCGCCAAATTTTACCGTTATTGTCGGTAATCCAGTAACGTTCAAAGAGAGTTTATCTCAAAAAAAGTAATCACTCACTGGTTCTCACTTTCGTGATATTTAAATATTACTCACCATGACATTCGGAGGACATTACACGCCGTATTTTGATCCTTCTTTTGATGCTCACAAAGAATATCGCAAAGAATTTATTCTCAAAAGTATCGAAGCACTTCCAACAAATTGCAATCAAGTTCATACTCTAAATTGTTTGAAGAACGATCGTTAAGAGGAATCAGCGCGTGGCTGAAAGAACAAGCAACCGAAACGGAGAGAAAAGAGTTCCATGCACTATTCAAACGTTTAGGTGATTATTATCAAAATTGCAATCACAAAACAATCCATTCAAAGCTGAGAGTGAAGTGGATCGATTTTTCTATGTTGCAAGCAGTTATGGTCATGGCGTGTTAACAGAAAAGGCAATCAAATCTGTGGCGGCCTATTTTAAAAATCATTCGGATACATGTCAGTCAGATATGAATGTCTTTAAATACGTTATGGCTGCATTGTCAAGCTTTAGAAAACATATTCAACCAACGTCTCATGAGCAAAGTGTGTTTTTAGAATCCACTCCTCATTTACTTGATCAGAAGAAAAGTAAACCAGTGTATGAAGTTGCAGCTGAGAAATGGCAAAACAGTAAGACAAATTCCCAACAAGGAGATCGACCGAAATCAGCACCCGCAATTCAAAACATTTCCTTTCAACGAAAGAGTGTAATGAACAGCACTTTTACTAACTCTGGGTTGACAGCTCGACCATCCACGTCAAATCTATCCAAAATGCATGATCGAAATTTCAACACAAAAACCATACGCTTACCTTCCAACGCAAGGAACCAATCTCCCAACATCAAAAACATATTTTGCAAGACCAAGCTCGAAAACATTGTCACACTATGTAAGAACAGAACCTGCATGGAAGGCTACTTCTTGCCCAACTGCAAGTGGTGGAGTAGTGGAACCAGCGTTTACTCCAGTGTTGGATGAAAATGATGCTGAACCCAAAAACTCTGCTCGTTCCTCAACATCTGCAAGGTCAGGCAAAGACACCAAACAGCCAACAACATCAAAACCAACACCAACCAAGGAACGTAAAATATCAATAGGGAAGACCACATACAGCACAACTTTCCAACCTCAGGCAAATATAAAATCGCAGCCGTTTCATCAGACAACTCACCACTCAAAACCTTTTGGAGATTATGGAACTGTCGATTTTCAAACAGAATACTGCAGGAGATTTAAACGATGACACCAAACAATTTTCTAATTAAAAGAAATGTGACAATAATGCTTGTTTCACGGGGATCCATGATGTTTTAATATTTTACCTACATTTTGACATATAGCATTCACAACATTTTACCATACTTGTTGAGATTTCAATAGTTTATTTAGATCCATACTCCTCCATCCACTTTTTGTATCTGTCCAATTCAGCCGTACCAACTGAGGAGCTGACATTCTTCAATGTCTCCAAGAAGTGGCTCATTGTTATTGGTTGATTTTTGATCTCACCTTGTTTGGAAATAATTTCAGTCTTGCCAAGATTTTCTATGGCTTTTCTAAGGACCATCATCGCTGCATCTCTGCAAATTAACTTAATATCTGCAGGACTGTATCCTTCTGTCAACTTTGAAAGTTCTTCCACATCCACATCGTCAGCAAGTATTAGCTTGTCAAGATATAATTTGAAAATTAATCGTCTTCCTTCTAGGTCAGGCAAGGGTATATGTATTCTCTTTTCAAGCCGTCTTCTTAAGGCGTCATCGAGCTCCCAAGGATGATTTTGTGGCACCAAGCACAAGTACCATCTTCTTTTGGCATCATCTGTCGAATTACTGTCATTATTTACACCATCCATTTGAACCAATAACTCTGTTTTTACTCTTCTACTTGCTTCGTGTTCACCTTCAGATCTCTTACTTCCTAAAGCATCAATTTCGTCAATAAATATCGTACTTGGAGCATAAAATCGAGCCATTTCAAATAATAACTTGATTAATTTCTCAGATTCACCTCTCCATTTTGAGGTTAAGGCGGAAACAGAAACGCAGAAAAATGTTGTTTTACATTCTGTGGCAACAGCTTTTGCAAGCATGGTCTTCAAACAACAAGTAAATTCTCTTCAGCGGTTTACAAAATTACATACCTTTCCCATAATTAACAATCTACAAATGTCATTCATTGTTGGTTCAACAATACTTACTCTATTGTTCACTGGTTTAGAAGATACTACTTTCTTCTCAGCATTGTTTGGTTGTAATCTCTTTGGTTTGCTTACTCCCTGCACTGGTGTTGGAGGAAGCCACACATCGGGATCATAATTGTCTTGCGGAGAAGTGTTTTGTTGATTGGCGCTTGGGGTTTTCGCTCTAGGACCAAATGAACCATCGTCATACACAGGTGGAGAGTTGTTGTTGTTGCTGTTGGAAACAGTATTTACAACAAATACACATCCTCCACCAGATGACTTTTCGGGTTGGTCTTCAAAGAATTTGGCAATCGGTTTCATTCGGGTGTTGTTACTTCCACTGTTGCTATTTCCTTGAGATAAACCGTTACTGAATGTGTTCAATTCATTTTGAATGTGTTGTATAATTTGATATTCTTGTTTTAGTCTTTGTTTGAGCTGAGCCCATTGTGTTTTGGAATCCATTCCGAGTAGATTGTCGTTCATGTATGAATCTATTTGGTCCGATATTCCATCATAGTATGCAAGGGAGACTGAATAACTACCAAGCAAGGCATGCTCCCTTGCGAGTTTGACATTGTCGGTGATTCCTTGAAGATAAATCTTTTGAGACATTTTTGAATGTAATTTGTAATTGTATATTGTGGCGCCAACATATTTTTGTTTTGAAAACACAATGAAGAAAAGAATACTGCAACATAAGAACCCCAGTAAGGTATACAGGGGTAGTAGTATTAATAATGTTTCAAGCCATATTTTTTTATTGTTCCACATACCTTGAATGTGGCTGACTCTACAACATATACTAACTATTGTTTTCCTTCTTGGTTCTCATCCTCCATTTTGTCACCTTCTTTCTTTTCTTCTTTCTTGGCTAAAGCAGTTAGGAATGATAAAAGGCCTTTGGTTAGTAATTATAAAAACAAAAATAATTGAATTACTTATTGAGAAAGTAAATATGTGTCAACTAACCTCCTCCTCTAAATGGATCTGCCACAGATGGATCTAAACCGAAATCTCTCATCAACCCACTCAACTGACCTGTACTCATTGCACTCCCGAACACATCTAAAGTTTGACGGAATTGAGGACTTCTTATATGGCTTAATAGTGTTTGTGCACTTCTGTCATCGTCACCCTCAGGAAGATTGGCAAATAGTTCATCTCTATTTAAAATGGATGGGTGTCTTTTGATGATTTCATTAATGGCATCGGATTGAAGGACATGCTCCAGTGCAATGGTTTGTTTTCTTTCACGTTGATGTTCTTGGAAATTTCTCAATAACTCTTGAAGAGAGGCTTTTTTTGTTGACACATATGGTGTGTGTTTGTGTGCGTTGGTGTGTGTGTTGTGTTACGTACCTTCTGTATTTTGAGAACCTTGAGATTGTTGCGATGATGAAGATTGCTGAGATGGAGTAGTAGCAGAGGCTTGTTGTGTCTGTCCGCTAGTCGGAGCTGTTGGATTAATTCCTTGAATAATTCTTGACAATTGATCCAGTTGAACAGCATTCTGTTGGGGTGGTGTTGATGTTTCCGAAGGTGTGGTCGTAGCGGTTGGTTGAGGTGGTATGTCTTCATCATTCATTCCTTCCATTGGTGGATTTTCAATATATTCATTAATCTTTCTTTCATATTCATCGTCTTTATCGGTTTTGGTTCTTGCATCCAATAGAAGAGTTCTCTTCCTGATGTAAATTTCAACAAATAAACTCGGCCATCCGTTACTTTCTTAACTCTAGAGAAAGTAACATCTCCTTGAAATACAATTGAATCCTAATGTTGCGATGATTGCGAAGTTTGATCAATCATGTAACAAATTGTCGTACATTATCAAATAAGCCGTCATAATAATACGTTGGCAAAGGAAAAATAATTACATTAATAATGTACGTTAGATCTTTCAAAACAAGCATTTGATACTAACATCAATAACCTTATCACTTCTATCTCTCCATTGGAAATGTAAAAGACCATCTTCGGGATCAATAATCAAGGCTATTTTGCCTTTTCTTGTATCTGCTTTCACTGTATTCCCTTCCTTGGTCATTTTACCAGCTCTAAATTCGATCAAAGGACGCTTTTCATGATGAATCATCATGGATGATGATCCGAAAGCACTTGCACAAAAAGATACTTACTGGACCAGAAGCAGGTCTATCAAATAAATTAATATTCGACATTTTTTTTTAAAAAA
>NW_025407989.1:2760-7120 GCF_008403515.1 Naegleria fowleri | reverse complement strand
AAAAATTCATCTTAAAATAGCCCTTGTTTACGATGTTCTCTAACTCAGAGAAAGATCTTCAGGTGAACATTTGCAACGGCATATCGAGGTAAAAGAAAACACAAGTATTTTAATACACTGTTTTCATCTTCTCCATATTCATAAATTGCTTATTGAAATCTCTCTTTTGAATACGAGCATACAAACACAATCCAATATTCACTGCCAATGATACCAACAATGCAGTTCCCAAACTTGTGATAATTAATGCAAATTGCCAATTAAAGAAAATGATCGTATTCGAAGGAGAAACGTCAGTCACATCCAATGAACGCTTAATCACAGAAGCTTTTGAAATTTTCTTTCCATTGATCACCAAACTGTAACGTTGTGGACCATGTGGTACATTATGACCTTTCACACTCACAGTCAATGCTGTTCGAAGTGGTGGAGATGGAATTAAAATTTTCTCAACATTATTCACTCGATCAGGTTGGTTATTATTCACAAAATGATTACCATAAAAGGTTTGAATATCACCATTCTCAAGTTCATATTCTAACTTTAAATCCAAATCATTGACCAATGCGAGAGATGCCATTGGTGATGCAGGATAATCTGTCCACACAAGAGTAATACACAATTCAGAGGAATTGTCAGCCACAATGAAATTATAGGAATGAACAAGATCGGTCGTAATTTCCTGTCGATCCACCACAAATAAATCCACCATTCGAGATGGAGTCGTCGTCTTTACATTCTCACGAGTAGGATTAGTATTCGTACTACTAAGATCACCATCACCACTACTACTACTGACCAATTTCAAAGTATTCGATAAATTAATCAATCCATATCCTTCAAAGATGGTTCGATGTTTTGGATTGAAATGATCAAAATAATCATTGCCACGAGCAAGTCCTTTCATTCCACGTGCACTCGAAATGAGAATGGCCTTCACCAATGCTGCACTTGGATTGGTATATTCTGCTTTGGCAAATTCCTGAGGATTGGATGGTCTCTTACCACTCGGATAGAAACCATCCGTGAAGTATTGTCTCACAATGGTAGCAGCAGCTGCCACGAGTGGTGTGGACATGGAAGTTCCTGCCATTTCTTTCAATTGAAATTTCACATCATTGGTATTCTCAATAGAACATTTTGAATTTCCAAAATGAGAGTGAGCCGAAATGACAAAATAACCTGGTGCTACGAGATCAGGTTTGATACGTGAATCCACACTTGGTCCCAAAGATGAGAAATCTGCCAAGTTCTCCGAATCAAAGAGTGATTGCATTTCATGTAAATTCTTGAGAGCACACTTCTTGCTGCATGCAAAGGCAACATTGAAATTGGCTTTCTTTTCATGAGTGAAATTTTGTATTTGGATGGAAATTGACATGTTTCACCCATGAAGGCATCACAGGCCTCTTCTGAAGTTAATTTCTCAATCTCTCGACATTTATCAAAGTGACACCATGAAAAGGCATCAAACAATGATGATGACGATGAAATATCATTACTACTACCACTACTATGACTCTTACCATTCTTTGAGGAATTCTTGCACGTACAAGAATACTTTTAGAGAATTTCTTTCTCAAAAGAGTGCTCTCTCTGTGTAATTTCTTAACTGCAATGCCTCTTTCCATGACTCGATCGAGTTGGTAGAAGCTCCAACAATGAGAGAATTCTTAGCTTGTTTGGTTGGTCCCGTTAAGGTCATGTATCCTTTATGTCCTGAATTACCTGCACTCCATACCACTAGAAAATCATCATGATCGTATTGGAATTTATCAATTTCTGCTGTAATTTGTGTGTAACCATATACAATGGCACCACCTAAAGAATTGGAAGAAATTCGAGCACCCAATGCATATTGAGGTTCAAACAGACCACTGTACAAATCAATGGGAGTCACCAATTTGTTTCCACCTGGACATTTAGAATCTGGATACATGTAACATGGACATGCATCGAAAGAATCACACGAACATCCACCATCTAAATCACAACCAACATCAAAAAAGACAAGTTTAGCATCTTGTGCAAGTCCATTGTGTCTACAAATGGTACTCTTTGGATAGAGACATTGTCCAGTGAGAATTCCTGAAGTATGAGAGCCATGGCCATGACCACCATCTTTAGAATCCATAAAGGCAACATAGGCTTTGATTTTGCGGTGTTCTTTTTGTTGAGAAGTGGTTGTTGTCGTTGTAACGGTCGTAGATTGTAATTTTTGAATCAGAACATCCAAGTCGTGGTTGTGGCGGTTAGGGTGGTTGCCAGTCGTAGTCGTAGTAGTAGCTGTCAGAGAAGAATCTTGTTCTTGTTGCTTATTAGTCGTGCCGATGATGATGGTCTGACTCGAGTGAAGGATTGGCACTTGAACCTGAGGATCATAAAAGAAACAATGATCAAAATCGAGACCTGAATCCGAGATGGCCACCGTTTGATTCTTTCCAGTCAATCCCACAGCTTCGAATGGACCAAGTAATGATGATGAAGATGATGATGGACGATGAGCAGTAGGAGAAGTATCACCAATCGGACGAGTCATTGTAACTAGATCACTTGGACTACTACTACCACCTCTCTTCATCCATTTCTTACCACCTTGAATTAATAAACGAGCATGATAATTCTCTGGCATGAATCCATCACGTTCCATATCAAATCTTTCAATCCAATTCACAGCTGGATGATGAGACAAGACATCAATCAAAGTATTCAATTCAGAACGAGAACACAATTGTACACTCAACATGATTTTACGATTGGATATTAATCTCACAAATCGAACATTCATGTGATATTGTCTTTCACAGACTTGTCGAATTTGTTGAGCAATGTCACGAATGTCTTGAGAGGTCAAGAATGGATTTGGTACAAGAGAAGAGGCAATGTGAATCAATGTGCCACCAGAAACAGTACTACTACTGCCACCACTACCAGCATTACCATAAGAAGAAGAAGGAGTAGTCCTACCAGAAGAACTACATCGTGTGGTAATGATTCTTTCATTTTCCATTTCATGTTTCAAAGTTGGATTAATTTTCAATGATGGAGAGAGTGGAATGATCTTTGAAATGATATTAGAGACATCTAATTGTTGAACATTTTGATGATTTGGAGAAACCATAATGGGTGAACTCTTTGAGAGTATTTGTTGTGGTTTTGATTGTTGTTGAGAGGGTATCAATAATGAATTCAATTGAGAAGGTGTGACATGGATTAAATAACTATGATCTGGAATGTATTGAAGTAATTGAATGGAAGTACTCTTTTCAAATTCTTGTTTCAACTTTTCAGTCAATTTCACAGATTCTTTGAATTTGAGAATAAATTGTTGTGGAATTTCAAAAGAAGTTGTAATCGTAGTAGTAGCATCATGATCGGATTCTTCTTCCAAAGTGGTGAAGAGAGGTGGTTCAGAGGTTTGTTGTTGTTGAGGAGGAGTGTTATAATGATTTGTTGCACTTTGACCACCACCACCACCACTATTACTACCAGTACTAGTACTACTCCTTTGACGATTCAATAAAGTCAATTGATCATTGCTGTAATGCTTGTTGTGAATAGAAAGTACTTTTTCAATCTTGGAATATGCATCCTTATAATTAGAGAAATCAGAGAGTAGATCCATAAAATCATCATCTTCCTCATCATTAATTGGATGAACAAGATGGATATTATGATGATTGGAATTGTGTCGTCTTTGGGAAAGAATTCGAGTATTCAGCGTCGTTGAGGAGGAGGCAGAATGGGTTGGTGAGCGATGGTGTGGATGGGTCGTTGTGGAAAAGATGACCTGAACCAACAACACGACCAATAGAAGAAGTGTCATGATGAAAGATGTTTTTCGAAAAGTCCTTCGGTCAATACTGTTGTGTCTGTTCGTCATTTGTTATGTAGAGGAGGAAAGATGTTACGGAAAGGTGTTATGAAGAAAGCAGCAAGGGACACCAAGGCCTTCTATGAAGGTTGTTCAACGTGCCTTGTGTCACCAAAATTGATTTTTTTTTTAGTTTGGTGATGGTAATCAATTACGATTTAGACAAGCGACACTTCAACATTCCCGTTATAATCTTCCTTGCCAGATATTCAGGTGGCGAAAAGCTAATTTTTAAAGGCGCAAGAAAAGTTAGCTCCCATGTCGGGAATCGAACCCGGACCTCCTGGGTGAAAGCCAGGTATCCTAACCATTGGACTACACGGGATTACAAATTGAAGAAGTTTGTCACTTAGTTATACCACTAGTAAATACCAACCCTTTGGAAATTGGCTTGTTATCTAACATTAGCGTTACAAATATAGCTCGAAGTTTTCGGGAAAAAATTTTTAGTATTTCTCTTAACAAAAAGATTTACCGACGACGGGA
>NW_025407989.1:0-2750 GCF_008403515.1 Naegleria fowleri | reverse complement strand
CTTAACAAAAAGATTTACCGACGACGGGACTCGAACCCACGACCCCAGGATTAGAAGTCCTGTGCTCTATCCAACTGAGCTACGACGGCTTGTGATCTTGATGAAAACAACCAACGATAAAACCACGTAACCTCTAGGTACCAAGATAAAACCAAACCATTCTGGGCGATGTTGACAAACTCATGGAATTAAAAGACTGCTGTTACGAGTACTGGCAAAGGAAAGACACTCAGAATGGCCTTTTCATGTACATGCCAACCAAACATAAAGAATGCAAAACGGAATTCGTAATGGCAAGTAACATGGTCTGAACGTAATTTCTTCGTTCTTGATTGCCATGCTCCAACAGATTCTCTATGTGAAAAAATAAAGTACATGTTTTTCGCTGAGAGGCTCCACGAGAGAATGTCGTTTCTTCATTTTCACTGTTTTTCAATAAACTCATTTCTAATAATTTCTGGATGGTCACTGAAATTTTAGTCTTCACCATGTTAAAGATGGGATTTGATTTGTTCTTCCAATGCTGAAGAACATGTAATAAACAAGACTCTATGAGTTCATGATCGCCATTTTGTTGAGCTAGATCTAAAAAGTTCACAAAAGAACAGCCTTATAATTGTTTAGGGCATAAATGGTTTCTTCCGTAGTGAGTAAGAAAATTATGACATCATGTCCAATTGTCTTCCAATTCAATCACATGATTTAACGCTTTGGCCTTGACAGCCGACTTTGGTTTGTGTTTTGGTGTAAAATCAAAAATTGACCCATAGAAATCAGAAGAGAATAAGGAAATAAATTTGTTCACCACCTTCTGGTAGATCGACAACAATTTTTGAGCATCGTGATACTCGCTCATTGATATCAATGCTCTAATAATTGTGATCAAGCACTTGAGAATTCTATCTCCATGTCCCTTGTTCTTATTATTGAAATAGAGGAAATTGTTGAGATGATCTATCAATTGTAATGAATTTCTTTCCAAGCTGTTACTATTGGATGGAAATTCGACATCTTGCAAGAGAATGTATTGCCCTTTTTAGAAGAGAATATAGATTTCATCTTATCAAATTTAATACTTAATACAAGCTGTTGTAATTTAATTTTGAACAGCTTTTCATCATGATTTCTGGAAAGTAGGCTTCTTTAAGCTTTTATCCAACACACTCAATTCCTTCACTCTTTGATACCAACATGAACGATTTTAAATTTGATAAATTCAAATAGCAACCAATTCGGATCGCTTCCGAAACAAGGCAATTTGGAGGGATGTATTATTCATTTTTTATGGTCCAATACAAGGACACCACAATACTTTGCAATAAATAGCACTCCGCCGTCAGTTGCCTGCATAAAATATTCGTTCAAAAGATTCTTCAGCGATAAAATGACGGTCTGGAGATACCCCCCTCCGGAGCAGGGGGTCAGTTTTGATGTGTCATTGTATTGATCCTACCTGGTTTTGCCCTTTAAAGGCAATTCTCACTTTTTACTTTGAAATTGTTCGCTCTCAAGACATATGCTACACCACGTATTGTATTCAATTCTTCACTTTGAACAATGAGCTCAATATGAAAATGCTGATCGAATAGCTACTGATTGAATCTAGAAGTCCTCTTCATTTCTTTTTCTAAAATAAATACCCAATGAGAGATTTGAACACCCATCTCCGTACCTGCAGCATTCAAATTATTTCCTGTAAAATGCCTTCGAATGATCAAGTTGTCATCAATGTTAAAACTTGATACTAAAGTACCAACATCGATACCTGCAAATGGATAGGATGCATGTAGAATTTCAAACTTTTTAGCAGTATCCAAAGAAAACTTTTCATTACTCTTGCTACTGTTGGAAACATACATGGTGAATTGATTGTAAGGATAAATAAACAATTTTCGAAAATCTTCCCTTCCAATTCTCAAAATCACTTCGTTGTAAAGAGAAACTTCATCCACCAAGATCCAAACTCCTCGAACTGGTTGTGAGTTGACCATTTCTGTGACTATTTGTAACTTGCTAGAACTTTGACTGTTGAACTCTCTTTCCATCTCTAAAGAATACAAGGTGATATCATGAGATTCTTGATTTAAATTGTCAAAATAACTTTCATCTTTCAGCCATTCAAATAATGCAGAGAATGCAATTTGAATTTCTTCAGTAAAAACCTCACAATGTCCTTCTCTTTCAACAGTTAATAAATTAGGAATGATAATGGAAGAATCTCGTTTTTCTCCTCCTTCGATTTTTCAATATACTCTTTCACAATAGAAACCTCCGATGAATTACATATATAAATTTGAGGAATATGAGGTGTAAAGAGAAACTGAATGGGATTGTCCACTGGATCTTTTGAATAAATAATGCTGCTCCAGTTGCTATGATTCCATGATAGTGTTGTCGAGAATATCTCTCATTAAGAAGTGTGACAATAGCACCTCCCATACTCTCAGCTTCTAATAATACTGTAAAATAGGGTGTTGATGCATCATTTGGAGATACAAATTGATCCAGAATAAATCTTCGCAATTCATCAATATCTTCCACTGCATCTTTTAGAATATATCCTTCTCTACGATAAGAGGTTGAGGCTAGAATAAAACCTCGTCTGAGAAGAGTTGCATAAGGCTCTGCATGGTAATCAAAAATGGCGGTTAATGGAATTCCGAGTGGTCGGTATCCATGACACCAAATGTAAATTCCTTAATACTTTAGCAAGTTGTTGATTTTGGAACGACAATTTTGTAGATTGATCC
>NW_025407988.1:42251-46808 GCF_008403515.1 Naegleria fowleri | reverse complement strand
CAAACACTGAAGAATATCTTTTCGAAGAGTCTGAAGTTCTCTCTCCCCCTAATCAGAGACGATTTAGGATTTCGATTATTTGAAGAATTTTCTGAAAGAGAATTCTCTTTAGAAAACTTGTATTTTTATTTGGAACTCTATTCCAATCAGAATATTATTTTAGGACAAGAGATACACGAACTTCCATCTTTTGGAACAATTAAATGTCAATTATATTGCATCCACAGCACCGTATGAAGTGAACTTACCTTCACAGGCAAAACAAATGTTTTACGATTTGAAGGAGTTTTGTGGAGCGTTTAAAGATGAATACATTGATATGGAATGAAATGAACAATTCAACACCATCCTCGACTCTGAATAGTGATGACGTGCTGCAAGTGGATTCTCTGAGAGAGCAAGACACTAAAGACCAACCCATTTCTGATCAAGTTAAGGAATTGAGAGAACAATTAATAGTATGCTTTGATCGATTGGTGAATGAAGTTTTGTGAATTTAGGTAAGTTCTGAATAGATAACGAAAATTTGTGGTATATATTCACATTATTATTATTGCTGTGAATAACGACAATCACAGGTGACACTTTTACAGATTCATTCAAACACCTGAATATAAATTCTACATGGAGAGCATTAAGATTAAGAAACCGTATCCAAACAAACAAATATGGCATGGATTGAACCTTCGATCGTGTAGATCATATCCTGCCTGAATCGAATCTTTTAATAAACTGTTTCTTGTATACAATAATCATGATTTCTTTGAAATTCAGTACTTCGTTGTTCCTTTGTCTCTTTTCTTTGCCCATCACTTGTCAACGTTCAAAACCAGGTTCAAAAATGCCTATTCACTACGCGATCATTGTGGATGTGGGATCCGAGCAAAGTCTTGGTGAATATCCTCGAAAGAAGAAGGTCCGAGATGTTGTTCTTCAACAACTTGTTCCGAAATTAGCAAAAACAAATTTTAAGAGATTTTGACGAGTAATGAGTACGTGTTTTGATTTGTACAGAGATCGAATTCAAAGGAATAACAATGAACTTGACATTGCATCATTTCGAATTAATAATATTTATTTATTTATTTATTAAAACATTGTCACCGAATGGAATCGCTTTGACATTTGCATGACATTTTAATTTTCACAAATTTTGATCATTCATGATGTGAACTTGTGTGTAATCTCACATTATTTTTCAATGTTTATATATGAAAACAATTGTTTTATCAGTGCCCATGTCTTTGTCAAATGCAGTGGAAAGAATTTTTTCATTTGTTTTGCCTCTCCTGACATGAAACAACGAGTGTGTTGGGGCTTTTGGATGAAGTCGACATGGAATCAATGAAGAATGGAGTTTTCGTTGCCTCCTCCAAATTAAAAGATCTTCTCGCGTACTACAATAATCCCATGAATGACAAAATTCAACGACTACAAATGGAAATTGACACTGTGAATGAAGTTCAATCTGAAAATATTTCTAAAATTTTAAAAGCTCAAACCTTGATCAATGATCTCGTGGGTGACACTGAACGATTGGATGATCAAGCTCAAGAATTTAAAAGACACACACAAAAGGCGAAATGTTGTACGTGTGTGATTGTGTGATTGCTATTGAGAGATTTGTGTATAATAGTTTGTAATTGTTCAAACAAATGTAGTAATAATGATTTTAATATAATAATAATATATAATTATAATTTTACAATGAGATCCATATAATTATTCAAGCAAATGTAATTGAATATAATTTTACAATGACATCCTTTGAGGTTTGAGTTTGACGTCCATTGAGATTAGTTTTTTTTGTTGTTCATTATAGTATTTTGGGTAGTTGCGATACCTTTTTTGGATGTGCGTTCGTTTACGGTTTTTATTTCACTTTAAAAAAAAATATTTTGTCGACAAAATCATTTCGCCACACAGTCATGTCTCTTGATCATCTCTCTAAGGACGTTATTAGTGAATTGAAGGAAGTTTTTTCATTGTTTGATGAGGATGGAAATGGATCCATAAGGTAGGTTTTTCATCATCCGATCTCTTTGGTGTTTGAGAAGAAAACATCATGGTTGCGTTTTTTGAACTAATTATCATGATGAACGTTGGTTTCAATGCGTGGTTCGGTCGTTGGGTTGGATCCCTTGGAAACCGATTGGATGTGTTGTTGGATCCTGATATAGTATGGAAGAGCTTGGCAATGTGATGGAACAGCTGTCATCGAGGCCTTCCGATGAAGAGTTATTGCATATGTTTAAATTGGTTGATGAAAACCATGATGGAAAGATTGGTAGGTAATTCCATTACTCGCGATTGTTCAAACACAATTTCGCTGGGGATATTTTCCCAATTTATCCAATGACATTATTCAAAAGAATTTGATGAATTTGTCAAGCTTTGGACCTCACAATGTTCTCAACCGACCACAGATGAGGAGTTAAAACTATTTTTCGATACATTCGATAAGGACAGGAGTGGTTTCATTGACAGGAAAGAAATGGCAGAGGTGAGTGATTGACTTTCGCTGATTATTTTATTACTGAGATAATAATGTTTTTCCTTAATCATTTTAATTTTTCAAAAAATAATAACAAACCACCCACTCCAATAGATTCTTGAGGCTATGGGAGAAACAATTAGTGAAGAAAAGATTGACACCATTCTTCAGGATTTGAAACTTGACAAAAACCCACAAATTTCCTTCGAGCAATTCAAGCAATTTTTGTCTCAAAAATAGAGTTGACACCACCCTCTTTAATTCAAACCTAATGATCTTCCATGTTTTAAAGTATTATTATCATTGCTAGATAAATTTGTTGAAAATTTCGAAAAATGAATTTAAACCTTTGACGATTCCAAAAAATGTCACTTGGCTCTGCTCTCAGTTCATCGTCATCATCATCCTCTCATCACCAAAATTTCTTTGATTCAAACAAAACAAAGTATCAGGATCCTGATGAACATCTCGTCTCGGAAGTGAATTGGACGAGACTTCCAGTCAAAGATCCCTCTCAAGATTCCTTCTTTATTAAATTTAAAACTCTCTCCGATGATCCCACTCGTACAGGCAGCGGCAGCACATTTCAAACAACCACAACCACAACAACCACAAATTTCAATCAGACCAACCAACTCAATTATGACAACAACTCTCAACACTGCAATGGCTTTGTTCTCTTTCTAACGAATATGAAAAGTGTTTGGAAAAAACGTTATGAAAAAGCCGAGATTGAAAAGGATATTTCAAACTACTGCAAAGGCTTGAATATGAGTGCTTCTTCCATCGTGCAACAAATTGAACAATTTCTTCTCGAGTACTCATCCCGATCAGTGCAAGAGAATAATCATCCTAAAATTGAATTGTTGGGAGCTGCTCGTTTAGGCCTAAATTCAGAGAGTGAACAATATGTTTGGATGGATTCTATTCAGAGTGTTCATGCGAGTGCCATTCGGAAACAATGGAATTGTGTGGTGCTGAAAATTAAAGCCTTGTTGCCGACAGCGGTGAATATTCCTCTTCCGTTTTATTGGGAAATTCATTGTGAGAGAATTGAGCCGTCGACGGTGATGACCAGTGAGAATTATGGAGAGAGTATTGACCATTCCTATATATTAATTCAAGACTTTGAGGATGAAAATTCACAAACTAGTGACAAGAAGAAACGTAAACGTAAAAACAATGAAGAGGATGACGAAGTGCAACAGGACAACCAAAACTCTGCCAAATATTTCTATGAAAATGGAGAGAGTCTATTCATTTGTAATCAAATCATACGACCCTTATTAGGGATTGTCCATATTCAGAGTTCTCAAATTGATCAATTGAAATCTTTATGCTTGAAAAAGGAGCAAGAATTGATTAGTTATCGACAAATGTACAGTAGCAGCTCGGGATCAAATGCACAACACTCTTCTTCAGATATTTTGGATGTTTTAGATAGGATTTTAAAGCCCTCTAAGACTAGTAATTTTAATGAGCTTTGTGACATTTCGTTTGGTCTCACGACAACGTCACAACAGACATTATCTTCTCAACAACAACAACAGAAGTTAAATGATGAAGACTCTACAAATCATCATGCAACGACAACAAATATACTTCTGCGACAACTCTATTCACAATTCATGAAATCCTCAAGTTCAGATAATTGTACTCGCTCAAATACAAATGCAATAGTCAGCAAGAAAAAGAAGACAAGTGCAGAACCGCTTTCAGCAACGTCTACATCTTCAAAAACAGGTCTCTCTCAAAATTTTGATGTTGGTGGTGACCTCCTTCCAGAAGAGGTATACACAGGCAATCAATTGCAAGCTAACGAGTCTCACCAAACCCAACCACAGCAGCAACAATTGTCACAACCCTCAGTGGTGAACCTTTCTGATTCTGCTCCAATTCTACAAAACACTCTAGATATCACTACTCATTCAATTCCTACAAGCCAGTGCTCTGAATATGTCGAAACAGAGGAAGAAAAACGAAGAAGACAAGAAATCGAAGAAAAGCTTAACGAGAAGCGAAAGAAAAAGCAAGCCAACGAACAGAAAAATAAAATTAAAAAG
>NW_025407988.1:40861-42241 GCF_008403515.1 Naegleria fowleri | reverse complement strand
AACGAATATGAAAAGTGTTTGGAAAAAACGTTATGAAAAAGCCGAGATTGAAAAGGATATTTCAAACTACTGCAAAGGCTTGAATATGAGTGCTTCTTCCATCGTGCAACAAATTGAACAATTTCTTCTCGAGTACTCATCCCGATCAGTGCAAGAGAATAATCATCCTAAAATTGAATTGTTGGGAGCTGCTCGTTTAGGCCTAAATTCAGAGAGTGAACAATATGTTTGGATGGATTCTATTCAGAGTGTTCATGCGAGTGCCATTCGGAAACAATGGAATTGTGTGGTGCTGAAAATTAAAGCCTTGTTGCCGACAGCGGTGAATATTCCTCTTCCGTTTTATTGGGAAATTCATTGTGAGAGAATTGAGCCGTCGACGGTGATGACCAGTGAGAATTATGGAGAGAGTATTGACCATTCCTATATATTAATTCAAGACTTTGAGGATGAAAATTCACAAACTAGTGACAAGAAGAAACGTAAACGTAAAAACAATGAAGAGGATGACGAAGTGCAACAGGACAACCAAAACTCTGCCAAATATTTCTATGAAAATGGAGAGAGTCTATTCATTTGTAATCAAATCATACGACCCTTATTAGGGATTGTCCATATTCAGAGTTCTCAAATTGATCAATTGAAATCTTTATGCTTGAAAAAGGAGCAAGAATTGATTAGTTATCGACAAATGTACAGTAGCAGCTCGGGATCAAATGCACAACACTCTTCTTCAGATATTTTGGATGTTTTAGATAGGATTTTAAAGCCCTCTAAGA
Organism: Naegleria fowleri; assembly: GCF_008403515.1. Lineage (NCBI taxonomy): Eukaryota > Heterolobosea > Eutetramitea > Acrasida > Naegleriidae > Naegleria > Naegleria fowleri. Next base: position 41,462 of record NW_025407988.1, on the reverse strand, counting down.
CTAGTAATTTTAATGAGCTTTGTGACATTTCGTTTGGTCTCACGACAACGTCACAACAGACATTATCTTCTCAACAACAACAACAGAAGTTAAATGATGAAGACTCTACAAATCATCATGCAACGACAACAAATATACTTCTGCGACAACTCTATTCACAATTCATGAAATCCTCAAGTTCAGATAATTGTACTCGCTCAAATACAAATGCAATAGTCAGCAAGAAAAAGAAGACAAGTGCAGAACCGCTTTCAGCAACGTCTACATCTTCAAAAAAACAGGTCTCTCTCAAAATTTTGATGTTGGTGGTGACCTCCTTCCAGAAGAGGTATACACAGGCAATCAATTGCAAGCTAACGAGTCTCACCAAACCCAACCACAGCAGCAACAATTGTCACAACCCTCAGTGGTGAACCTTTCTGATTCTGCTCCAATTCTACAAAACACTCTAGATATCACTACTCATTCAATTCCTACAAGCCAGTGCTCTGAATATGTCGAAACAGAGGAAGAAAAACGAAGAAGACAAGAAATCGAAGAAAAGCTTAACGAGAAGCGAAAGAAAAAGCAAGCCAACGAACAGAAAAATAAAATTAAAAAG
>NW_025407988.1:37704-40851 GCF_008403515.1 Naegleria fowleri | reverse complement strand
AAGCCAACGAACAGAAAAATAAAATTAAAAAGGCATTCATGTGAGGTAAATGACCCAATTCTGATCCTTTCTTGTGGCTCGTTTTCAAATCATCTAAGGTTGTTTTATTAATGATATGACATATTAAACCATGTTTATAGATATGTTTCAGTATTTGGAAGGATCACCTTTCTCCTCATACAACTGAACAGCCTCCAATAGCAATGAATCCACCTCATCTCCTTTCATGACATCTTTTGGCAAATTCCAAATCCAGTCGGCTAGCTTTCGATACCAAAAACAACGAAAAGCTCAACATGCAAAGAGTGACCAATATAAACATCATTTTTGACGCTATCATCCTCCATAAGGCTGAGTTTTTCATCTGCCAAAGCCTTAGCATCCTTCTTTTCTGTTTCTTCGTTCGCTTCTTGGGTTGTGGATTGGATTCAAGTTGGGTCTGTTCTTCCTCAATTTTGTCCTTCATGCTTCTCTTGTTGTGGTCGCCACTATCACCCTCATCGCTTCCACCACTTTCCATCACTTGTCCACTTGTTGTCTTGTTCTCATTCATATTCGATGAGGAAAGCGAAATGGATGATGTACCCATTCCATCCGTCATCTCCTCGTTCTTTTGTGACATCACATCTACTTTGGGTTGTGCTAACATGGCCAAATTCGAAAATTGCTCCCCATTCACCTTTAATTTCATCAAAATTCAATAATTTTAACCAATGTAGGTGACAAGTAGTCCTCTTTCAAATCATCCAATAGCTCTGTGAACTGCAACGGAGGTAAATGATTATTGAAAATCTGCAAATCGTTTCTTCTCTTATACATGTACAATGCATAAAATAAGTGATGTAAAATATAGAGATAGGCCTTCACACGAACGCTTCTTCTTCCCAATACATATCGATTAATGTTATATCGAGCAATATGAATCATCTCGTGAAGATGATGTCTTCTGCACATGACCATGACACATGGAAATCCACTTTGAAAACATGTCTACAGCCCGTGGATGCATGTAATACACACACGGCGATAGCAATGCAAATACAATAGCTCTATTTGATTTGAATAACAAATCCGCAGCATATTTTACATCATATCCAAGAAAATTACATTCAATTTTGAGCTTTTTTGAACATTTTCTGTTCAATGTTGATGAATGGTGGCTCTCATCCTGCTCATAATTATTATTATCACTCATGCAACAATAAAACGAATGTCTACTCGTTGATCGTTTCAATAAAACATTCCGATCCAATTCAATGTGAGTCTCTTTCTTTATCGTTTGTTGTTTGTTCTGAATGGTAATGTAATACTTCCAATCTTTGGTATAAATAAAATTCAAATCAAAATCACTCTCTAGTGGCTGTTCCCAATTGTAGGCTCTATGTTTCAAAAAGTGATGATGAGTGTTGAATGAATGAAATAAAATCATTCAACAAGACTATTACTACACACCTACTTCCCACATCGGAAACCATCAAAATGGTAATGCCATACTCCTCCTCCATACATTGAACTTGCTTGAAAATTTCATGTTGGATGGCTGTAAGATTCTCATCATCAGCATGCTGCTGGTCGTGATGAGGATGATGAAGCGGCGTGTGGTCATCCTTTGCGGTGTGCTTTGACTCTCGTTCTCTCAAAAAGACATTTTTTTACGAAATTTTGTAATGAATTAATATTTTGTGAGGACAATCTTTTCCACTTTGCTTAAGTATTAAAAATCGTTGGTAGAGATAATCAGGATTGAACCAGACATTAATGTGCATTGCATCTTGATTCGTTTTTCATGTGAATGCTAAAAATTGGATTCAACCCATTGGAGGACAACAAGTGACCTGTTAGAGCATACGTTGTTTGTAAATTTAATTTAATTTACAACATTAAGAATGGCTCTACCAATCAATCCAATGATTCATTATGGAGAGACCATTTCAAGCATTTTTCTGAGGAGAAAAGAATTTGTCGAGAAGGTGAGGAGGAACTTGACCAGCGTACATTCAATGCCCAAACAGCCATTGATGTAATCTGGTTCCAATCTTACATGGAGGACTTGGGTAACAGCATGGAAGAATTCTGTGACTCTTCTTGTGTTATAATAACTGTCAAGTACAGATGTTTCGATACCTTCTAATTTCTGCCTCCATGCTACATTGTTGATGGTAGGTTTTTCTGGAGCTTGAGCTTTGTTTGGTGGTTCTGATCAAGCCAGTATCCACCATACCCGTCTTCGGATGAATTTTCTTGTTGTTGTTGATGCTGTTGATGATGTTGGTTTTCTTCTGTGTGGTCTTGGAAGACTTCTCTTTTGGCTGTTGAATGACTGTTGTTTAAGCAAATTGTAATGTATGCATATGTGATGAAATTGTTTTTTGATAATGTCAGAGAGTCACATCTCATGTCTCTTAAATGTTGACCAATAATTCAACGCACACCCGTGTTGAAAACGACGTACGTTGTCCAACATCAAAAAAATGTTCCGAACGTTCGCCGGCGTTGCTCTACTACTGATTATTGTGTTGTCGACAACAGTTGTGTTGAAGTGTTTGGCCACTCGTGGTCATGTTTTAGATGGTGGCCAAACACTTCAACAGGAACTCGCTTCTGAATTTGCTCAAGCGTTTGCAAAATATTCCGAAATCAATGAACAGGCAGCAGCATCATCACAACAGGGCGGCCGACATCAATGGAATAGTGTGGAAAGAATTCAATCGTCCCCTTCTTCCTCCGATTCATCATCACTCTCGAATCATTTTGTTTTAAAAACACGAATGGAGAATGATGATCTTGTCAACTCGATTGCTCACAAGTACGGTTTAAAACGTGTGCGTAAAATTCCTTCTTCGGACGGCAGTGTCAATTATATTTTGCGTGGTGTTGGTGTGATGGACGAGTCGTATGGTGATCTCTCCAATGTGGATACTGTTCGGGCCATGAGTGGCACAAGTGCTCTGCTCACCACACAAACTCTTCAGAATATGGTCAAGAAAAATTCGGACACAGTGCTCGAGTTTTATAGAGCCAAAAAGCAAAACTTTTCAAAACGATAGCTCTGTGACGGAGCTCTCTGTATGGAAAGAGTAGTTCATCAAGTTAAATCATGATGATATCAAAATAGGCCGGTTTTGAAAGAATGAATTTAAAAAATTT